>NW_023415674.1:0-21000 GCF_013373865.1 Monomorium pharaonis | reverse complement strand
GCACGCCAGATATGATAAGCATATTGTGTGTTCGGCTATGCGAGTCTAATTCAGACGATCTCTGATGACTCTTTAAGTCACCCACGTCACGCGCAATGGTAGCACAGCTTTGCTCCAACGAAGTGATACGCTGACTATTTCTCTCCACATTTCCAGCAATAACATTTAATTGATTTAGCTTAGCGTTAATCTCCTGATTAGTACGTCGCTGTTCCTCGATAAAAGCAGAGAATTTGGCGTCAGACGCCCTGTGTTGTTCAAGCAACTTCAGCAAAAGTTCATTGGTTGAGACATCAACACTAGCCAGTGACTGCGACCGCGACGAAGAACCGATACCCATGGGGGTGGTCATATTTGCTAAATCAAATGGTTGCAACGCGCCTACTACTTCCGGTGTCAAAGGCGTGCTTAACAAAGCAGACAACGATTTACAGCACTCTTCAGCGTACCTAGTGCTGGAATAGGACTTTACGCAACCAGGGTAAAACACCCTCCCGCACTCACATCCGACCGACGCAGTAGTAATCGGTTTGTTACACCGAGCACACACAGGTTTCAATGAGTAGATATAAACACACTAATTAACTAAATCAGTATATGGATATACAATTAGCTCGCAAAGAATGTACGCATCAGTTCACGCAGGCGATTTCCATCAAAACTTCACACTTAGTCGTTGGGAGCCAATTTGAACACCCGATAGATGCAGAAATCACGTGAAGCACACGCGCAGATATGGCGGGAACCCAGGCAGCCAGATGAAGCACAGAGAGATGCGGCCGGTGGAAGTGGCGCTTGCGCAGAAAGAGAAACGGCCAATGAAAACGGCAAGACAGGAAAGAATGCTCCAGCAAAGTCCGCGTGTCCAAACCAAAAAAACGGTCAAAAGACACCAATTAAAGGCTAAGTGGACACCACCAATAAAGGAAAGTGTCAAGAAAGTGCACTTTTGACCGTGAGACTGCAAAAGAAAGCCCCGAAGGGCAGCAACCAGCAGTAACAAACACAGAAATACAGAGCAAGAAAAGTGCGTCGCCGCACGTAAGTACTCACCTGAAAAAGAGAGAGAGAGAGAGAGAGAGAGAGAGAGAGATGAGAGGAGAGAGAGAGAGAGAGAGAGAGAGAGAGATCGTAAAATTTAATCCTTGCGTTATTTTGTCCTGAATATTCACCTAATGTAATATACTCTTACAGACTTATTAGAAAATGAAAATGATGTGAACGATATTTTAATCCAATGATATCTTTATTAAGACAAAACGGGAAATAGCTGAGTTAAAAATCAAATTATTTTTCTACTATGTATTAAATTGAATTAAATTATACATATATTGAATATATATATTGTTTTGTGTTAAAAACGATAAAGAAATACAAAATAATGATAAATATAATACTTATTTACAGGTACGTAACTAACAAGGGAACGGTCGGGGCTATCCCTTACCGACTTTGATGGGCATTGGATATGTTGTAGAGCATCGAAAAAGTTCAGAGACCCGTATTTTTTTATCGGCTTATCTCGAAGTTTAGGGGTTGTTTTAACGCCTATAAGAAAACGTATTTTTTCATTTTTAACAAATATCTTCTAAAATATGAGACACATGAAAAAATGTTTTATATAAAAGTTTTATAGTATTTTATACTTTTTGCAATGATGTATTTAATTCTTTAAAAAATGTCAAATTTTTATTTTTGTTTTTTTTTCTAGGGGTTAAACAACCCTTAAAACTTGAGATAAGCTGATAAAAAAAATACGGGTTTTTTTTTTTTAATGCTCTACAACATATCCAAAGCCAACAAAATCGGTGAGAAACAGCCCCGACCGTTCTCTTATTGTAAGTACAGATAAACGAAATAATTTCAAAAAATTATAAAGTTAATTATTAAAAATGTGAAAAATATTAATTTCTTTAAACTTAGATTATTTTATAAGTATATAAAATTAAAAGATTGTGAAATGTAAAAAAATGTTAAAATTAACAAAGTTCAATATTTCTTGAAAGCTTTACAAATTTACACATTTTACAAATTTTCTGAAAATATCAAAATTTAAGAAACTTTTAACATTATGACCATTTTGAAAATGTTTACATTTTTTTATTTTATTGAGATTTTACACGCCAGCTAAATATTAATTTTGAACATTTTTAAAATTTTTTATTATTTTTATTTTGTTTGTATTTTTATTCTAATTACAGTTTATGAATAATTTTAATTTTAATTTTATTTTAATTAGTTCTTGTAATTTAAGGATAAATATGTTTCAATTATTTACACGCAATATATGTTGCTTTAAAATTTTTTGCAATAGTCAAAATCCAGGTAGCAAGGTGTCGTCTAATTGACGTCATTTTTTGGTCATTTTATGACGAAGCAGACGTCACTAATTGACGTCTTAATGACATTAAAATGACGGTTTAATGTCACAGACCGTTGACGTCACAATAAAGACGACATTTTAACGTCATTTTTATGACTATCCCAGGTAGTAAAAGTCGCCGTTATTTTGACGTTTTAGAAAATATTTCGGGTATATGTTTTATATATGCAGTACTTGCATTGTGAAAATATTGAAATAACATAATTATAATGTAAAAAAAAAAATTTATGTTGTTTCTCAACAAGCATCGTTACTCACCACACCATAGCCACATCTGGGATTGCCTAACTTCCGCGGTCACCCATCCAACTCTGAACCGCCGTCGACGTTGCTTGACTTCGAAGATCGTACGCAACCTGGCACCTCGTGATGATCCATAAACACTTGATGCTCATGAATACATATTTGTTATAAATCAGTTCAATAGTCAGAAACATGAAACTTGTAGTTAACTAATATTTTTATAAATAAATATAAATTTACAGTTTTTTTTCTGATTTTTACATATGCGAAATTACATGTGGAAAAACTTATAAAAATTTTGCTCTGTTCTTTTAATAAAGCTAAATTATACTCTAGACAGCACGCAATATTTATAAAATATTTATAAAATATCAATTAACTGACGTTATTAATTAGTCAAAAATATGACGTCGAAAATACGTTGTAGGATGGATAAATGACTGACGTAATTAATAGGTCAAAAAATGACGTTACTATTACGTCTTAATTTGGTAACATGACGTCCGCGACCTTAAATGACGAATTATTGACGTCCAGTGGACGTGACCTTGCTGCCTGGGAATATAAGACAAATTTACATAATTTGTGTATAATTTTAAAAATATTGTAAAATTGTAACAATTTTTGTAACTTTACATGAATTTTTACATATTTTGATTTGAACTTTTCATTTTTACACCTATTATTGGTGAAATTTCACATAGATTTTTTACAGTGAAGAGTGAATCCATACATTTACAAATTTTAATTTTTATATTTACTTCATACTTGTAAAAAATCGTGTATATGTATAATAATTGTATAAATTCATAAAAAGCTTGCCGGAAAATGTTCCATTTATTATTACGTGGCGCGTCGTATCGCCAAGACAATTCTAAGATCCAAAATCATACGGCTATAGCTGTGAGAGAAAAGGAGAGTCGAGAACAGCTCGAGATAAGAAAAGACGGTTCGAGTGAAAAAGCGACGGAGCTAGGAGCAAAGGAGACGGCAGATGCTCCCGCCGCTTGACGCTGTTCGAGGAGTGGGGGTTCCCTCCACGGGCGTTGCATGCAGGTGGTGCAGGTAGATTTGCTGACGAAAGCATCTGAACTGGAATTTTTGTCATGCAGCTCTACTATATGTATTCCTAACTCTGACTTGTCTTAGTCTCTCTCCGCGTTAGCGTGCCGTTCACCTCTCTTAGAAGAGTCAATCTATAAGTTCTACCATTTCATTGTGTAATCAAAAGTACTGAATAAGCAACTAATTCTTTGTAACGTAACAAGCTATTTGTATTTCTTATTAATGTTTAAATATACGCGTAGTGTTTAACAATTATTAAAGTGAGTGATTCTCAAAAACTATTCTCGCATTCACGCCGATCACAGTATTTTCGCAACTAGAGGAGCACAGCCCAAAGCATTCACGAAGGACGATCAAAGCATGTTGACCAGCAAGGGAGAAGTTCATCTAAAGGTAGGACCATCTCAATTATTAATTAACAACGCTAACAACAAATTAACTGCGGCGCCTCGCTCTAGCCATGTTTCAACGAGTATAATCCTTTGAAATTCCCGATCATAAAGCTACTGCTCGCAAATTAATAATCTCATCTTAACCCATTTCACAGCGACGTACAAGCTAATTCCATTTTTCTCGTAATTGATCATTAGTAAAAGTGGTCTCGTTCACGACACGTGATGACGCTTTGATCCACGCTATCCGTGCCATCATTTTCTCCGGACGCGCAATCATACCGTCAGCGACGCCACTAACGCCGCCATCTTTTCCAAACGCGTGGTGACGCTATCACCCACGCTACCGACGCTGCCATCTTTTCGAACGTGTGACAACGTCCTCAATAATATCCTAGCGTCTTTTCCCTTTGTCGAAACTATAGGATTAATAAAACAACCCATATAGCACCGAAGTTTGCAGCAACATTGCTGCAACATTGCAACATTTTGCAATTCAATGCAATATTGCAGCAATATTGCACCTGAATTATTTTGCAACATAATACATTAAATTGCTCTTTGCAATAAATTTTCTGCAAATCTGACAACTATTGCTAAATTTTTTACGCAACTATAATAGTGGATACTATGTGCATTTTGAATCGCGTGCTCCATGAGTGGTGCGGGTGTTCGGGGGGGGGGGGGAGTATTTGAAGGTGAGGGGAGCGGGAGAGGGAGAATCCGCGCTCGCCGCCGCCCGTCGCCATCGCCAGACCACGCCCGCTGTGGCCACCGCAGCTATCGTCGCGGTGCTCGCGCTCTCCCTCTATTGCAAATCTATCTCTCTCACCCATACGCGATATCTCCAACTGTACGCCCATACAGTCTCATCATACCGGCTCTTTCTCTTTCCGTTGCGTTCCCTCTTTCATAGTCTCCCAATCACGTATATGTTCCCACCCATCTCACCTTATCTATGTCTTCCTATCTAGTTCTGCATACGCCATTATACCGCAAAGGAATAGGGAAGAGAGAAAATAAGTTAGAATAATTATTTATAAATTTTTTCACTTATTCATTTCGTAACGCGTCGTATATAATATTGTCTGATGCATAAGCCATCAGTTTGCAATCTACGAACAAAGTTTTTACACACACACACACTGAAAAAAATATCCAGCAGTTTTAATCGGAAAAAACCGTTTAAACACTTTATCCGGTTGATTTTGAATAAATTTAGGGCTATTCGATGAAATAAAAGATGTCTTTATCCGATGAAACATACTTCTCGATAAAATATGAACGGATAATGAGGTGCGATTTATTTATCAGTTTAAATTCATATACAATATAATCGGACGTTGTACTTGATCGGATAAAAACAAAGTATTTTCAATCAAGCTAAATATCCGATCTATAATGTACTACATCCGATTAAAATATATCCGATAAATTATGATCTCTGTTCAGAGCAGCAATCATGTAACTTTTTCCTTAAGGCAGAAACGTGAGAAGTGAAAAGTTTCATGTAGCTATCTCTTTCTATTAGTGTTGAATAGAAAGGGACAGTAACTTGAAATTTTTCACTTTTCATGTTTCCACTCTAGGAGAAAAATTACATGATCGATACTTTGAAGTCCAAAAAAATATATGCGTGCGCACATTTCGGTAGTTGCGTGCGCGCCAATCAGACGTGTACGAGCGCCACAAGCCTCTACATTGTGTATACGATAGAGCGTCGTGCGGGCGTGTACATGTGAATCTGTGAAAAATAATTCAAGTGAGCTTTCTCGCGCAAGAGATCTCGAGATCTCAGAATTGACTTAGAATTGAGTGTACCAATTTTAATCTGACTGGTCGCAATCGAAAGCTCACATCAATATTATCCTTTTTTTCCTCTTATAAAATAGCCATGTAACCCTAAAGTTGCCTGCTAATCGCGATTGCATTGTTGCCTTTTTATTCCGATCGCGATTGGCTGTCTCGCGCTTGACTCGCTTCGTTCGTGTGTGAAGTTTGACAGTTTATATAGTTGACAGTTTTTGACAGTTTGACTGTTTAACGAGAGACGGAAAGACACAAAAAGAAGCAAGAAAAATACCGGGAAAAAATTACTTAGACTGGAAGATTATAAAATAGCAGAGAGTATTTGTTTTGAATTGCAGATACGTTTAACTGATGCTTAACAAAGTAAGTTGAAATTTAATACAATATATTATGACATATTTAATTTAATATAATAATATTATGATATAACCATTTTTGTATCACCATCGCTGTTAGAAGGGTAAGGAAGAGACGTTGGACGCCACGACAGAAACACGTATTTATCAAGTAATTCTTAATTATTTTAATTATTTTTTTTGCCAATACATTAAATATAATTATAATTTTTTTTATTTGTATTGATTAAAAAATTGATATATTGTTATGTAAATGTATGTATATTAATTAAGTTTTTATTATAATAAGTTTAAATATATAGTTGACAATTACAGGCATTACTGCTAAAAATATTGTATGGCGAATTAAATAACCTCGCAGTTGAGAATATAAAATTAAGAAAAAAAAATTGTGTGGTACGAAAAAAAGAGAGAAAGAGAGAAAGAAACGGGAAACAAGATAAGGATCAGGATTAAAATAAGATAAGAAAAAAGAAGATATAAATATTATGTTATTGATATTGATAAGTATACAAGAATATAATTAATGCTACTCGAACATGTTAAGTTTTTGTTTCAATATTTATAATTGGTAAACATTTTCATTTCTTAAATAATTTTTGAATAAATTTTTATTCTTCGGAGGATTTTTCGAAGTTTTTTAAATATATTTGATTAATTTCATTGATCTTGTACTGATTTTTGAATGTGTATGTACTTGACGTTTTTTTTTTACTTTTATAAGGTAAAAATATATTTTGGTTATATTTTGGTAGAATTTATCTTCTTTTTGTAAAAATCAAGTGATAGTTTGTTCCTTACATAATTTTATTTAAATTGATTTATTTAATATACATTATTCATTTTTTAATTATAAACATATGTAGATGTATGTAACATTATTAATATTTATATTAAATATACATGTATACGGCAATTATATTTGTTAATGCACATATGTATAAATTTTAATAACAATATTAGTAAAACACAATATAAACACAACAAATAACATTAATACAATTAAAATTATATATGTATATGCATATATACAGGGTGACAGCTAACCGGCAGCCAATCTGTAATAGATAAATAGACTCTTTCTGATTATGAAAACCGGACACTCTCACGTGGCGCAGAGTTTTCGGGCTATAAAATGTGAAGTCCCCCGGACGTAACAAAATAAATCAATACATTCAGAGGTAAGAAAACGTGAACATGAGATATTTACTATCTTTTTTTTTTAAACAAAAATAATTTCGAAATTATGTTGTTTTCTGGTATAAAATCACTAATCATTAATGACAAATTATTGATTAAATAATACATTTCAGAAGCCGTTATAACAATTTTTTCGGTTTTAATAGATCAGGAATTAAATGATGGAGGTACATTTTGATGAAATGAACTAATTTAGTAGTAACAATTTAGTAGTTTATTATTGAAAACTTTTAAAGTAAAAAATTGTTTTACATAAATAAAATTATTTAATAGAGGAGGTGGGGTAATATGGTCAGTGCGGATAATGTGGCCACCCATATTATCTCCATTTTATTAGTTGGCAAATTCTAGTAATTATTTATAATATCATTTGTTTAGTAGCCTACTGTTATATAATATAATATAATATAAAAATCTTGATTTATCTTTGAAATTAACTTTTACATTGTAATTATTTCTTTTGGTTTGTAAGTTATACATTTCTGAAGTAAAGATTTCATTAAAAATTTTAACTTTAACAAATGTCTGTAGCTCAAAAATATTGATATAATTTTTCAATAATTTACACTCAGTTTCACTGAGCATCACGCGCATACATTTACCAATTACTTCATCAGATAAAGTAGCATTTTTTATTTATTGTCAACTTTATTTTGCAAAACTTTCATTCCTTGAGCAATTGCTAAATTATTTATTACTTCTTGAACTACATTGTTTGTACCATGAACAATACTTGCAAGAAAACCATTAAAATTTTCGAATGCAAAAGCTGAAGTCGCCCATAAAGGACCCCAACGTCTCACGCACAATCCGAGGTGTAAAAGTTGATGTGCATTGTACGTTAATTGCTTATCGCCATATAGAATCTCGATATCTCGTACAAATAATCGCAGCAAGATTTCAGTTTCATCAATTTCTGATAGTTTAATATCTTTTTGCAATAACGTAAATACAGAGATGACCAAAAGCATCCAGTGTTGAAAGTATTTTTCTGGTAAAAAATTAGTCATGGCTGGAACTGAGTAATACAATAACCAGTTATAAAATTCAGAGGCTTTGTAAAACTTTAAATGATTGGCTAAAGATCTGAGTAATCGTTTAATGTTGTTAGAAGGACATACATTCAATAAAAAGGAATCAATTTTTTTTAAAAAGTTTTTCAAGGACCATTTTTCACTTTTAGTGCAAAATAAAATTGTTAATTGTTTGACAATCCCAAGGAGAACTGAGTGCATATATTCGGGTAAAGTGCATATCGCTAAATTTACAAGAGGAAAATATGCCATAATATCCTTTATAGTTAATCCTTTCATACCACGAATACTTTTGTCTTCAACAACAGCTTTTTTGTCTTGACTTTTCATTCTAGCATCTGTTCTTAAACGTAAAATATCTTCGAAAGGATATATATACGGATGCGCCTTTTTGAATTATGCAAGCTATTCAACTTTTTACTTTTGATTTCACAAATGTTACAACCGTAGCGACCATTAAAATTAACTTAATTAAGAATTTGTGCCCTAGCCGGAGCATCAGCTATTATTATTGGAGCAACGACTTTTGATAGAAATGTTTCATTATTTTCTGGGTGAATCCAAGTAACACCGTGTTCAAAACATTTTTGAAGTTTTATGCTAAAGGGATGCAGAAAAGTGTTCATTGTCGGTTTGCAGCTATCGTACCATAGCCCAAAGACCACGATAAATGAGTTCCTTATATATGGTGGTAATTCAGCGATTGTGAACATCAATGACCAAAAGCTGGCTTTTGAACTTTTCATAAGGAATATTCCATCTGTATTCATAATTAGAGTCAAATCAAACGGTCCTCTTCCTCCTTTCCTTTCCAAGTAGTTAACTCGAATATATTCTGATCCATCAGTTACATCGCTTATAATATTGGAATTAATAGCCACCGCCCGAGTAGAAATTTAAACTCGCCGGCGTCCAGTCATTATCTAGCCAAATGCGTGTCTTATCTAGCCCTTGTCTGGTAAATGTAACGCTTAGAAGTTTTAGCTACTCGACAAATTAATTGTCTCATAGCGAGCTTAAGAAAACTATCTAGCTACAAGATAACATTGTAACGCTCATTTTTTCTAGCAGTAATACAAAATAAATTGGTTAATCGCTAGACGCAACAACTGTCTAGTTGCTATCTAGCCTGGGCTAGACAGCGATTATATACAATTGCTAGACAGTTTTTTTAAAAACAATTCCTTTTTTTGTTTTTCCGAAGAGGTAAATGCCAATACTTTCTATTCCTGAAAATGTTAACCATCACAATTTCATTTAAAATGTACTTAGAAAAAATTCACTTATGGTGAGACTCGAACCTGGAACTCTTGGTCCCAATCAGCAAAACAATATTTAAAAAATGTTTTTTATAATATTTAAAAAACATTTTAAAAGACATTTCTAAAAACGTTAAAAATAATGAGATAAGTTCCCTTTTTTGAATTAAAAAAATGTTTTTTTAAATGTTTGGACAATATTTTTTTAACCCTTAATAAATATTTGTTTTAAAATTTAAGAAAATGTTTTTTTAACATTTGGTAAATGATTTTTTTTATATTTACTAAACATATTTACAACAAAAGCAAAAAATTGATTGCATAATTTAATAATTTTGATAAATTTAATGTAACCTTACCAATCTAATAAATTTCTACGATAATTTTGTAAAGGAAAGAAGACTATACATGTTTCACCCAAGCCACCACAGTACCTGTTAGAACATATTTAATTTCTGCGCCTGAAAAAACGGTCACCCATCCAACTGTCAACCATGCCCGACGTTGCTTGACTTCGAAGATCGTACGCATCCTAATGCTTCGTGATGATCCATGAATACTTTATGTTAATGCCTACATATTTGGTATACATTATTTCAATAGATGTTGTCAGAAGGATAAAACATGTATAGTTAACTTATATTTTTATAAATAAATATAAATATAAAGTATTACAATTTTTTACAGATTTTCACATATGCGAAATAGTATGTAAAATATAAAAAGATCTATTTTTGCTATATTCGTAAAAAAATAAATAATAGATGTCATTTCTAAAAAATATTAATTAAATATTATATAAATATATATCCTAGATTATTATTTCAAACAATTAATTATTGTAACATAAATATTAAATCAATAATAAATAAACATTTTTAAAATATTTTTTAAAATATTTTTTTAAAGGTTTAAATAAATATTACATAAATATTAAATAAATCTTATGTAAATATTATTTCAAACGTTTTATTAAAATGTTAAATTAATATTAAATAAATATTAATTAAATATTATATAAATATTTGCTCTAAATCATTATTTTAAATAATTAATTATTAAAATATAAATATTAAATTAATATTAAATTAATATTTTTTTAATATTATTTTAAATACTTTTTTAAATTTAAAATAAATTTTGAATAAACATTAAATAAACGTTAGATAAATAATTTTCTTAAACTATTATTTTTAATAAAAAATTAATAATTTTTAAATATTAAATAAACGTTAAATAAACGTTTTATAAAATTTTTTTTAAATAATTATTTAAAATAAATAATTTATATAAAATAAATGTTTAATAAATATTAAATAAATATTATTTGTACAATAAACGCTAATAATGTGAAAATAATCAAAAATAAATACTTAAAAAACATTTATAAAATATTGCTTGCTGATTGGGTTATTTCATAAAAAATATATCTAGTGACTGCCTAACAGTTGACTTACAAGGAGACTTTGAGAATTCGAAGATTCTGATTATAATGCAAGGACTAGATAGCGGCTAATTAATTTTTTATAACTTTCTAGCGCCATTATATTTCAATATTTACAATGCAAGGGCTAGATAGCGGCTAGCTAATTTTTTTAAAGTTTCCAGCGCCATTATATTTCAATATTTACAATGCAGGGGCTAGAAAAGTACTAGCTAGCAAAAAATTATGCGTTAATTATAGCTAATACTGAGCTAGTTAATGGTCAGATAATATATCTAGCCTGCGTGATACAATCACTAGCTGTAAAATAAAACGGCTAGATCAATTTCCACTCGGGCGGTGGCTTAATCAATTTACTGAGATGTGCATGCTAAAATAAATACTTCAGTTGATCGATTATATCCAACTTGTAAAAAATACCATTATGTTCAGTTGATGAACATACTTGACACTCGCGGACCGATTTATTTTTATCGCCATAATAAAAATGACACGATTTGCAATAAAAATGTTTGATGACGTCACGTACAGGGGCTTGACTTTCTACGTATTGAAATAGTTTAAATACTGTTCTCGGCATATTATTAGGTGTCGGTAACAAGTCGCAAATTACTTTGAGCGTATTTTTTAAGCATGTTTTTATCATTTTGTTGTCGAGAAATAATTGCAAGAGTAATAAAACACTTTTATCAGTGCTTTTAGTACTTTTTTCGTATAATAGCATACTTTGATTGTCTTGTTGTTCATCATCGTCGGAGTCAATTTCATTTTCTTTCGCTGCATAATTGTCATCATCATTTATTCTATCATTTCGAGCATCGTAAAATTTTGATTCATTGCTATCTGATGGATCACTGATTTTACTAGCAGTTGGCTCGTTATCGTTGTATTGATCTGATGCATACGAGTTCATATTGCTATTGAATGTATCTGGGGTAAAATTAAATCAATTATCATTATTTAAATATTTTTATAATATGTTTTTATCTATATTTATTTATATTTATTATGTATACCTTGAACATTTTTGTTTTCCGTTGCATCTAAATCAACATAAGAAATGTTATTTTCTTTTTGTTTCCACCTTGAGAGGGTCCTTACTGGTATCAAGAGAACAAATATATATTAGGAATAATTTATATTTAAAAAACAAAATAAAAACTATTTGGCAATAGTAACTTAATTATGATTACAAGTTTAAAATATTTAGTAACATAATGTTTGTATATAACAGATATTTGATCAGCTATTCGTATATAGCAAATATTTGATCAGCTATTTGTCCATGCAAGCATTAATGAATAAGAAAATCTTTTTCAATTTATATAGATCAGCTATTTGTCCATGCAAGCATCAATAAATAAGAAAATCTTTTTCAATTTATATAGATATTTATAAAACTGTAATTTAATTACCTGAAGGTTTTTATCCTTGATGTAAGTTTTATATTTTCCTCTTGTAAAAAAGGGGGAATCTTTTTTTCTTTTATCAGACATGTTATTATTTGTCACTAATAATATACTTGGCACAGTCGATTGAAAATCAAAAGCGAATCATTTCAAAAGTTTTATCTGTACATTTGTTCAACACGAACGGCCTGTTTGTTTTGTCCGATCTGGGTCTACTCGGAGCAGACTCAAGCAAACCTGGCCAATCACCGTCTTGCTTTCTGTTAATACTAAATTAGTATTTGCTTTGGTGCTTATAGCGCTTGAAGCATCATTTCATTCTTATTGTTTATCAAATATTAAACAAAAACAAATGATACTCTTACAAGCGCTGTGAGTGCCAAAGCGAACGCAGCCATACACTCGCATATATATATATATAATGCATGCGCAAAGGAGAACGTATCATACGTATGGATAGACGTAGCCGGTCTTTGTTTCACGCGTGTTGTCTCGGCATCCGTAATTTTGTTGATTCTGTTATTAGTGCCACAGATTTTCACTGTGCACATCATGTTTATTATTAATTGTAAGAACGATGGTTCTTATTGCCTAGTGAATGATAACGCGGTGATTTGTGATTACAAAAGTGTAAAGTTAAAGGAGATACAGTCACATTTTTTTACAATCAAAAATCATACCAGGAAGTTGTTAATGCGATCTGGTAAGCGAATTTTTAGTATTTATGATTATATTATTTCTGTATTTATAGGTTAACAAATATTAGATAAGTCCGTATAGAGGTTATATGCAAAAATGACAAATTCACTACGTGCTGTAGTAAAGTATAAAAGTATATTTATTTTATTTCACACACTGGAAAAAGTTTTGTTGTTTTATGAAAAATTCTGGTTGATTCAACCTGTCCGTTTGTTCGAAAATAGACGATACAAATTTTGTAGTTGGAATTACCAGAGGATCTTTCTTATAAAATAGCCATGTAACCCTAAAGTTGCCTGCTAATCGCGATTACATTGTTGCCTCTTTATTCCGATCGCGATTGGCTGTCTTGCGTTTGACTCGCTACTGATGAAGAAAATATCGAAACAAGAAAGGTAAAAAATATTGAATATTAATTGTTTTTAAAACAAAATATTATACGTTTATACGTTGACGTAAATTTTGTCGAATTATGTAGACTCAGTACTCAGCTACAAAGAAAGCTGACATTAGCGCTTTAAAGACATTGAATGTCACAAAAAAAGGGAAGGCAGTCCTACAGAATATTTTGAGAATTCTTATTCAATAATTTTTGAAAAAATTTGAAAAATTCTTTGTATTTCTCAGAAATTGTCATACATAAAAATATTAAAATATTTTAAGAATTCTTATTTAGTCATTTCTGAAAAAATTTGAAAAATTTGTTATATTTCTCAGAAATTGTCATATATAAAGATGTTGAAATATTTTGAGAATTCCCATTCAGTTATTTCTGCAAAAATTTGAAAAATTTTTAATATTTTTTTAGAATTTTTCAAAATTTTTCAGAATTTTTCAGAAATATGGAAGATAAAAAATTCTGAAAAAATTTCTGAAAAAATATGAGAAATTTTTCCACCAGGGTGAAGCTCTTTTGCGGTATACAATAACAGGTCAATCTGTTCGATCGCTAGGAAAGACTCAATATAAAGAAAAATTCGATTACCTTGATTCTATCGCACGAGATGTTATTATTGGTAAGCATTATAATTTGCAACAGCAAAGAATTAACAACAATTTTCAAAAATTAATTTACTCCTTCAGATTATTCTATAAAACATGGAGTTGCAAAACAGTGACCGACACAAGAAAAAAAAACTATTATTGCTGCAATGTTCCAGCGGTTGGGGGAAATGCGGAGGACGGAGAAACTTAATAAAGCTGAACAAAAATAACGAGCGACTTCTATACTCGCATCTTTAAAGACATTTTTTTTTAATAAAAAATAATATTTCCTTTTTTATTCCACACAAAACATTCCATTCAATGATATATACACTACCGCTCAAAAATATTTATCTATACTTATTTATCTTTTTTAATTCAATGATGAGAATTTTAAAGAAGAGTGAATTTCAATCTTCTCTCCTAATGGTCTGGATGTTAATAATAATCTTGATGGCTCAAAATATTACATTAAACATATACAGGGTGTTCCAAAATTTGCAAATAAAAATACTATACCAAAAATTTTAAATAATTAAGTAAAATAGTTATTTGCATGTATTTTTTCAAACAGTAATTTTTGAGATATTTTAATTTTATATCTCAAAAATTACTGTTTAAAATAATACAAATAATTATTTTAATTAATTTTGTCGAGAACTTTTTCGCTACATCAGTATTTTTATTTGCGAATTTCGGGACACTATACATGTTTAATGTAAATAAGCCATCAAGATTATTATTAAACATTTTTTAATTAAACATTTTATTATTAAACATTTTATTTTTAACATTTTATTATTAAATAGGAAATTAGGAAAGAAGATTGAAATTCACTTTTCTTTAAAATTTTCATCATTGAATTAAAAGAGACAAAGTGGGCAAATACTTTTAAGCGTATGATACAAAATTTGACAATTTATTTTATTTTTTTCATTTGTCATTATTACACAATTGTGATAAAAAAATTTTGATTTATTATAAAACATCTTCTAGCTATCTTATGATCTGCTTTGTAACGTAACTAGCAATTACATTATTTTGTTTTTATGCTTATGAAAAAATGATAGCAGTATTTATTTCATAAGAGATTATTGTAGCGGTAAGAAATTTAATAATTGTTATGCAATTTATGCTATATATAATTTTTTATGTTTATACATTAATTTCTGTTGCATGGGATGCTTTGTGTAAAAATATACGTGTATTAAGTATAAAATATATGTGTATTTACTTTGCCTAAAAATGTAATATTTATACTTGATAAGACTCTAAAACATGTTTATATTATTTTTATTGCAGTATAATATAATAATGTATAATGCATGAACGGTGATGCATAATTATGCATGAATTTTATCAATGGTATAATCATATATCGTAATGCACGATTGTACATCGTAATGCACGATTGTACATCGTAATGCACGATTGTACATCGTAATGCATGATTGTACATCGCAATGCACAATTGTACATTGTAATGCACGATTGTACATCGTAATGCACGATTGTACATTGTAATGCACGATTGTACACGGCCAAAATTCGTGCATGATTATGTATCGTCGTTTATGCATTATTTTGCATTATTATGCATTATTATTTTTAAACGGGCTTATTGATAAACATAAGTTCTTTACTATAGAAATATTAAACGAAAGGATTTGTACTGTCAGTTCAAGTTATGATAAAAACGTAACTCCTGTTTTAAAACATGTAGCTATAAAAAATGGGAAAATTATTTTTTCTGCCTCAGAAATGCATTATCGTGTCGATAATTTGGTTATTTTTGTTTACGATTTAGTCCTTATAGAAAATCCGATATGGCAACTGTATCTTATGATGCGTCAAATCACTAATATTGTTTTATTCAATATTATTTCTGATGAAATAATAGATTTTCTTCATCCACTGTCTTGCAATATTTGAAGTTATACTTGAAGCTTTTTAAGAGTAAACTTCGAATAAAACATCATAATTTACTTCATTATGGTCAGGTTATGCGTAAATTTGGTCCATTAAAGTATATGTCTTCCATTCATTTCGAAGACAAGCATAAAACGTTTAAAAATAATAGTAAAGTGGTTACATCACGCAAGAACTCACTTTATACTTTTGCTGTTAAGCATTAATTGTATCTTTGTAATAGATTCATTAATGATGAAGGTTTTTTATTACAAGTGATTAAAGGAGCAATACAATCAGAAACATTTTTAGTTGAAAATTTTGATAATATTAAGCAGATTCTACCTTCGGAGTCATTTTATGATTATGATTCAGTTTCATGGGTTACAATTAGTGATACGTCTTACGCAATCAATAATATTATAAATACGAATAATAATTTTTGTTTTTCAGTTGCAAAAATTAAGCATATATTAGTAAATTCTTTAAACAAAATTTATTTTTAATGCCAAACATATTCAAATATTTGTTATTGCAATCATTTTCAGTCGTTTGAAGTAAAACAAAGTAACAATTAGATTATAATACAGCAAAATATCCTCGTAGATTATAAAATTTATAAAAAACGTTTCTCATCTAATAAAAAAAATTATATTCCATGCATACTTTTTTTGTAATGTAAGCTTTTACTCACTATACTATGATCATAATGAAATTTCTTTGAAATTAAGTTTAAAATAAAAATATTTTAAATGTATAAATATATATATATATATATATTTAAAAAATATTAATAAATAGCGGAATAGTTATACAAATAAATGCTATAATTTATTTCAAATTGTACCCTTTTTGTACTAAATAATTATTGAGTAACTAAATAATTTTTTAAACACTGAGAAAAATGGTTTTATTATAATAATAAAACGGTTCTGGTTGAGCGTATTCTTATTAAACGAAACAGAATTTCTGGTTATCATAACAAAATTTTACTGCTTATAACTACACCGTTTAGTTAACTGTACTATAAGGATTTGATTAAGTTTTTCTTGTTGGATCTACAAAACTTTTTGTTGAATCTACAAAATAATACAAAACTTCTTGTTATATTTACAAAAATAGCGATAAACGGTAGATCAACTGTTCATCGCATTCATTTGTTACACTGCTGCTGGCGCTTTCGTTCTCGCAGCGCAAGTCGGTGCATGCCAATCTCGCGCAAACCAATGCGGTATCGATGCGATACTAATATCACGCGGTACCCATAAGGTAGCTTTTTATATTTGTTTCGTGTATCTTACAATCGTGTATTTACATTATTCTGTTCAACGGCATGGCGGACAAAAAAACGTCTTCTCTTCTGCACGAATGGAATTTCGACAGCTATATAGAGATTTTTAGAGGTTAGTAAAATATATGTAAAATATATGCAGTGTACTTTAAACCAAGATATATTGTTATTATTTTAAAAACTCTATCCGAACTCGTTTTTTAACCAAAAAATTGTGTTAACCTAATAAAACAATATAATAAGATTAACAAAAAATTTTTGTAGAGTTTTGTAAACCTAACAAAACAATGTAGTAAGATTAACAAGAAATTCTGGTAGATTCAAACAGGATGGAATTAACCAGAATCCTTTGGTAATTCCAACTACAAAATTTGTATCGTCCATTTTCGAACAAACGGACAGGTTAAATCAACCAGAATTTCTCATAAAACAACAAAACTTTTTTTCCAGTGTATTAAAGTTCTGTTTCTTAATATAACGACAACTTGCATTATACTTACACATGGACGGAAAATTGATTTCAAATTGATTGTATAATAATTTTATTTTATATATATCAAATTGAATAAAATGTTGTTACACGAAGAAAATCTTATAATAAAAATTATTATGTATATAGTAATTGCGGACCGTCGCAGGACCGTATTTAAGTGTTATATAAAACTGTAAAAATTATGTCAATTACGCAATTTTTGTAGTTTTACATAGCACTTTATTTTAAAATAGTCCTGTAATAGTTTGCAGCTATAACATCATATAATAATTTTTTATATAAATTTTTTTCTGTGTAACATTTTATTCAACTTGAGATTTATTATATTAGATAAAATTAATATAAAATTAATTTGAAGTCAATTTTAATTATTTTAAATAAACAATATATTACCTTTCAATAAATATCTAGTAAAGTTCATAAAATATTTACTGAAAACAATCTTATTTGTATATGTAATAAAATAAACATTAATTTAAAAGAAGATAATGTTTTCTTATTTTTACAATCAAACGTTAAATTTTAAGTAAATATTTAGCCTATTTTAAGTTTATAAGAAAGTCTTTACGAAACAACTAATTAAATTTAAGTTAATTTTTTATCAACTAAAAAAGAAGCGTTTATTAAAATTTTATTTGTAAATTGCTTAAATTAAACAATTATTTATTAAAATCTAATTAATAGTTATTTAATTTTAGTAGCACAACATTAAAAAATAGTTAATAAAATAATTATATAAATAAATATTTTTTATACTGTGATAAAAAAATAAGGTATGAAAGTATACAAACTAAAACATCCACTTTTACAAATTATTCGTTTTAATATTACAAATGAATATTTCAATATAAATTTTATTACAAAAACTTGGCGCCGCTAAACCAAATAATTGGTTTTAATACGAAATAGCTTTCTTATAATCTAACTTGCATAATAAAATGATAATTACTTGAAATTACAATTTCTCACAATAGAAATCGTAATGGCAATTTATACGTGTAACATTATACACGTATTGAATGCCATTACGATTTCTATTGTAAGAAATTGTAATTTCAAGTAATTATTTTATTATACGCGCGCACGCAAGACAGAGAGAGAGAGAGAGAGAGAGAGAGATTGATTGATTACAATTTATTTAAGCGGAGGGTAAACCCTGTACGGCTCCCAAAAATAATATATACATGATAGTAAACATAAAATATAACAGTGGTACAATTGAAAGAAAATGATACAAAAAATCGATAGAGATAACAATACGTAGCAAAATAATATAGAAAAAGTAAAAGTGTACAAAGATGAAAAACAATATTACAAAGAGTATGTAAAAATATAAATACTAACAAAGGGAAGGGAATACAAGAAAGTAGTATGATGCAGTGCAAGTGAGTAACTAAAATGAGATGTAGCAGTAAAATACTAAGATAGAGCATAATGCGCGTCTATTACGCTATAGAAACTACAACGAAAGAATAGTAACAGAAGTGGAAATACAGTAGTAATAATAATAATAATAAAGATCGAATGATGAAATGATATGAAACAAGTATAGCAAAAGTGATACAAGAAGCAATACAAAAAACGTGCCACTCAAACGTAATAAGTCTTTTACTTGAGTGATGGCATGTTCGCTGTAGTAGCAAGGCCCTCGACTTCCACTAGGTGAGCCTAAGCTACACTGTCGCATACAGGAGGAAGGAGTGAGATATAGGCCTGAGGTATGTATGTCAAGCAATGGAAAAATAAAAGAGACGGAGAGATAAAGAAAGTAATCAGCGAGAGAGAGAGAGAGAGAGAGAGAGAGAGAGAGAGAGAGAGAGAGAGAGAGAGAGAGAGAGACATTCGAACGTACGCACGCATAAGAAACTGAGATATTAAAAATTGCTTTCTTATAAACAAAATTATATACTAACACACATACACACATACACGCAGACGCGCGCACGCACGCAAACACGCACTCACACATTCAGATGCACGCACAAAAGAAAAAGAAAGAGAGCTGGCAAATTATTCGGTTTAACGGCGCCAAGTTTTTGTAATAGAATTTGTATTACTGTACAGTCCCGTAAAAGGTTTATAAACAAGTAGTTAAAAAGGGACAAAAATACCTCTTTAGAACGCTCTCACACAGTTATTTTACTTTATTTATTTTAAATGTTAAAAATAATTCATTACCCTTTAGCAGACAATCTCTCATTCTAAACAATATTATAATTTAATTCCAATTAATTAACCTTTGGTATTATTTAATCAAATTATTTATTCAAAACAACTTTTTTTTGGATTGACTACATTTTTTTCTTTTTTTCCCATTTTTTTCAATCATTAAAATTTATAACAATCACAATAAAATATTAATGAGTATAATAATACATGTATATATAATAATTAATCGCTGAACAGCGTCTTACCTTAGATAAATCCTTGTTATACTGGATTCTTTGCTCGACGCTTTCGCTGGCGACGAGCACCACGGTCATTAAATTAAAAATGATCATGGCTTGTGTAGGCCTCTCTCTCTCTCTTCCTCTCCTTGATCTCTCTTTCTTTTTCTCCACACTCTTTTCGCTGTACGTATTCACAATACGGAGGGTAGCACGGTACTGCTGCTCCCACCATTGAGTTCTGGCCAGTAAATACATGTCGCACCACGAGCGCTATCAGGCATATTGATTGACTGTTACGTAATGCGCATGCGATCATTCAATTTAATTCTAAGCCAGATACTTGGTAACTATTACAAAACTATTTAGTTCGGCCAACTATACTGGAAAAATTGATTGTTAATAGTCACCAAATACATTTAGTTGTAACTATTAATTAAATGTTTAATAATTATTACTATATTTAGTAATAGTTACTGAATCTTTGATTGGTCCACTTATATACGCGAATCTAATATTGTGAAACATAATAGCGCCGCGAGCTATCATTACCGAAGCAATCAAGCATCGGTTAATGTCGTGTTCCTGCCTGTCGTGTGTTTTGAACTTACAAGAATAACTATCCCTCATATATTGATTCGATT
>NW_023415673.1:0-3000 GCF_013373865.1 Monomorium pharaonis | reverse complement strand
GTTTAACAGTTGTGTTTGACAGTTGTATTTTAACAGTTTCAAGTCAAAATTGGTTATAATAATATTAAAAGTGTATAAATTGTACAGAAAGTTTTAATAAGGTAAATAATAATTTATATATTTGTAAGAAGTAATAAAAAGATATATTAGGTAATAATATATAGCACAAAGACATCTATTGTATGTCCAATGGATATCCGCTTTTGGACATTCGGACGTCCATTAAGAGTCCAAATAAGGTCCGTCGGACATTCGATGGACGTCCATAGGATATACGTTTGGCACAACTTTGTACATTCATAGAAAGTCCTATAATGGACGTCCATGGGATATACGTTTGTTACAATTTCGGACATTCATAGAAAGTTCAAAATAAACCAAATTTTGGACCTATTATGGTTTGATTATTTCTTTTGGGCCTTTTTCAATAAAAGGGCTTGCTGCAATAGTGGATTAATCTACATTTTGTAAAAATCATCGACATAAAGCATGGACTGCGCATTTCCTGCAAAAAGCTCTTGAAAAGTGTCCGGCGTAAAGACAAAGAGGAGATGTGGTCCGGGTCAATTTCTTTCTCTGTCTAGCGACCATTATGCTACTGGTTAGACAGAGACAGCTCTTGACCCGGACCAATTGCTGTGTCCCTTTTTTGGTCAGAAAAAGAAACAAAAAAAAAACGAAAAAACAAAACAAAAAAGAAAAAGAAAAAGAAACAAAAAAAAAACAAAACGATAAAAAATAAAAAAGAAACAATAATATATTACAACAAACATTTAAAAAAATACCAATAATTAATAATGTTAATAATAAATAAAAAAATAATACGTATTATTTCATATTATTTCATATTATATCTAAAAATAGAACAATTAAAATAAACCTTTTAAAAATTAAAAATAATATAATTTATTATTATTTATAAATTAATGTTAATTATAAATATTGTAAATAATATATATATATGTATATATATAATAAAAATAATAAAGATAAATTATATAAAAGTAAGATACAAGTGCGGACATAAATCAAATATCCAGCACAGGACGTTCTGAATAGAACATCCGTTTAAATTCCAATAATGGACATCCAATGAATGTCCATTTTATGTCCATGGACATGCGGACCTGAATCGGACTTAAAATGAACGTCCTTAAAACATCCAGTGCTATTTGGTATAATAGGAAATAACATTGTACAATAATGTTATAATTTTACTTTAAAATAATTCATAAAATGTATCATATTTTACTTTTAAATAATACATGAAGTATATCTTATAATAATATCTTTAAAATTTTACAATCTTTTGGAAAAAAAAAAAGAAGGAAAGGAAATAGATTGGTAGACAGATATAGAGATAGAAAGAGAGAGAGGAGAGAGAAAGAGAGAGTCTCGACTTTTGTAGAAAGAAGCAGAAAAAGAAATAAAAGGAGACACAGCAACTTTATAGAAAAAAGGAAAGAGATAGAGAGAAGAGAGATAGAGAGAGAGAGAGAAGAGAAGAGAAGAGAGAGGAGAAGAGAGAGAGAGAGATAGAATAGAATCTAGAGAGCTAGAGAGAGATAGAGATAGCGAGTAGCGCAGCATACCTCTCTGCGAGAGCGCGATCGTCTATATGCATCGCGAGTCGAGCGCTCGCGAGAGAGATAGAATGCGAGATAGCGAGAAGCAAGATATTGATAGATTATTTATTATGCCCTAGCATAGGCTATAGGGCAAAGTAATGATAACACAAAATAGAATACACTTTTAAAACAAAATATACGCAAAAATAGCTAACATAATGAAAAATCGCATTGATATAAGTATAACTATATGACTAATCTAAATCTTAATATTAACTATACAAGTAAAGTGCTAAAGCTGAGAATTAAGGGAGACGATGAGAATGACAGAAAGCAAGACAGACAATACAAGATTGAAAAATCATGCTAACTCAGATGCCCGCAGAAATGAGCGAAGAAGGGTCTTGAAAGAGTCAAGCGAAGGAGCAGATACAATGTTAGCAGGGAGAGAGTGCCAAAAATAAACCGCGGAGAGATGAAAGGAATTTCTGTAAGTGGTAGTTCTATGAAGAGGAATATGAAAAACATGAGACAAAGAAGTTGTGCGATCTGATTTTCTAACTGAAGGATCAGGAGGGGTAAATAGTTCACATAAGTAAGACGGAGCGTGCAAGTGGAGAATCCGATAAGTTAGACAGCCTAGAAAGTATAGTCTCCTGTTTTCAACCGAAAGCCATTCAAGACGATGTCTAAACGGCGTAATATGTTCATCTCGCTTAAGATTAAAAATGAATCTTATACAGCAGTTGACTAGTCGTTGCAGCTTAGTATTAAGTTCTTTACTCAATCCATGATAGACAAGGCAACAGTAATCAATATGTGGCTGGATCAAAGTATTGACCAGTTTAATTCTAAGTTCGGTAGAGAGAGAGTTTCGGTTAAATTTTAATTTATACAGAGCATGGTGAACGTTCTTTGAAACTTGTATGA
Organism: Monomorium pharaonis; assembly: GCF_013373865.1. Taxonomy (NCBI): domain Eukaryota; kingdom Metazoa; phylum Arthropoda; class Insecta; order Hymenoptera; family Formicidae; genus Monomorium; species Monomorium pharaonis. The sequence goes on along the minus strand of NW_023415673.1, from coordinate 502 downwards.
TGTGTTTATGCCATGACAGGTTAGACGTGAAAATAACGCCCAGATTTCTCACTTCACTCACAAAAAGCAAAGGCGTACAGTCAACGATAATCGGAGGAAGAAGAGAGGTGTCGATGCAATTAACATGTTTTTGGCTGCCAAGGATAATGGCCTTAGACTTAGTAAGATTAAGTCTAAGACCATTGACAATAGTGTAATCAAATATGGCATTCACATCTCTTGAGATCAATTCAAGACAACGAAGAATGTCTGCTGGAGGGCAGGACAAATAAATTTGCAGATCGTCGGCAAAGAGCATATGGCTGGTGAAAGACAGGACATTGCTAATATCATTAATGAAAAGCAAGAATAAAAGTGGTCCAAGCACCGAGCATTGAGGAACACCAAGGGAAGTGTGAAGCCATTCAGAACGATTTCCTTCATCATCAATTACAGCTTGAGAACGGCATGTTAGGTAAGAGTAAAACCAAGTGACCACAGAATCGGAGAAGCCAAGTTTTTT
>NW_023415672.1:0-18000 GCF_013373865.1 Monomorium pharaonis | reverse complement strand
ATACTTTATTAAAAGAGCGAGCGCACGTGGCACGTGTACAGCGTTATATATTCGACAGATAAGGGTAGATCAAAAATGCCAAACGGATGCGGTGTCAACAAAAGGAACTAGTGAAAGATTTAGACAATCGATAATGAAGGCGAACAGATTACAGTCGGTAATAAAAAGCACAATTTATGACATTTGAAAATATTTAATATATACATTAAAAAAAATGTTTTTTATTTATTTTCACAAACTAATATGTAATAATTAACGAAAATATAATTAAATATTATAAAAAATATTTAAATAAATTTTTTTTGGAAGGTTTAAAATTATTCTTTTAATTTTAATTCAAATTATTTAATTATTTTTGAAATCAATATTACTAACCTTTGGCGTCCAATATAATGTCTTTCCTCTAAATTTATTTTAAATTCTTCATTCTTATTTTTTCGTCTATTTTCTCATAAAACTTCTTTTCTTTTTGATCTTTTTTTAGGTGCGCTAAAATATATAATGTGTTAAATTATATATATATTTTTTTAATTTTTTTAATGATATAATCCTTTACTGTTAGTTTAATTTTGATCTACGTTTTTTTATTAATTTTGCAAAAATTAATACATGCTCTTCTTTGCTTTCTTTTTTTTAAAGTAATCCTTTTTTTTTATATCTTCACAATTACTAATGTAGACATTTGTTTTTTTTTTAAATGGTTAAATTCTTTAATATTTAAAATAAATTTAAAATAAAGAAGAAAGTATTTTTTTTTAATTAATTATATAATTTTTTTATAATTTATAATATAATTAAGCAAATATTTTAGCCTTAAAAAAAAATTTTTTTTTCATTTAATAAATAGAATTTTTATTTTTTTTTTTAATTTAAAAAAAATGTTTTTCATAAATAAAATGACTAATTTTGAAATTGTTTTTTAAGTAGTATATATATTTTTTATGTAAATCTTTATTTTTTTAAGTTAAACGTTATAGATAACTTACTTTCTTAGATTCACAAAAACTTTTAATTTAAATTTAAAAAAAATTAAATTAACTTAATGAAATTCTTGGTTATTTTATTTACAAAGTACACATATATTCGCGCATGTATTTGTATTATTCCACATTTAAAATTGTCTACTATTTAATATACAGGGTTTTACAAATGCATTGAATTTGCTTAGCACCATGCGATAAACATTGTAAATCTAAGAAGAAATGTCTAATAATATTTATCGATTTGGTTAATTTTTTTCGCCTTAATTCATCATTGTAATAAGTTAATAATTGTGGAGGTACCTGAAAAATTCATTGACGGAAAATGCGTGAAGTTGACTTCTTGTTATTTAAATTTAAAAAATGCTTTTAATACTAATTATTAGCGATAAAATTTTTTGGTAGGCTACCCAAATTTTCAATAGAAATGTCGTTTACTGACAAGGGAACCTCGCGAACTCGAAAATTCTGATTTTAATGAAACTTGGCATAAATGTAGAGGGGGTAAATACATGAATTTAGAAATTTATCGTAGCTGCCCATAAACGGTTTAAAGAGGTGAAACCACCCTTCAAAGATTAAGACATTTTTTGTCTTCTCGATATATCTCGTAAACTAAACAAAATATTAAAAAATGTTTTATACAAAAGTTTTACAATAAAAGTACTTCTATCTAACTACAGTAATTAAATTTAAAAAAAAATTTTTTTTTTAAACAATTGTTTTTTAATTTTTGAAAAAAAAATTTTTTTTCAAAATTTTATTAATGTAGTTAGATAGAGATATTGTTACCATAAAACTTTTGTATAAAACATTTTTTGATATCTTCAATACTTTTCGAGATATATCGGAAAAAGCAAAAATCTGCTCTACGCTATGCACTAAAAAAAGCATGAGAGAATGCGATGCAGCACCGCGACGGAGAGCGTTAAAAAATATTTTAAAGAAATTTTTTATTAAGGTTTATTTATGATATTGAATATAATATAAGATACTAAAAATATAATAAAATAAAGTAATATAAAATAATAATATTTTATATAATATAATAATATGTAATAATATAATATAATAATGTCGCACGTGAATGCATGCTGATGTGAGTGAGAGAGAAAGAGTAAATAATATTAATATAATATAGTAATATAATATAATATAATATAAAATATTTATATCCAGACTTCTTGGTCCGGATCCATTAGCGGTGACATGCCAGAGAGTCGACGCAGATCAACGACATCTGCCAATCCAAATCGGCTATATGATTTGTCAATTAAGGCATTATTTCGCTCTCTGTCGATCTCGCAAAAGTATCGCGTCCAAAATCTTTTTCTTATATTGATAAATCCATGTATGTGGATGTTATAGAGATATATCCATGTCTAGATACAAAATTAACATATTTTAGTGTGGCATTATACATTGAAAACAATATGCTTTAAATCAGGGTAATGAAAATGCAAATTAAAAAATAATGCATTAATTATTAATTTTTTAATAAGTAATTATTTCTTTATTCATTAATTATTAAAACAATAATGCGTAATGAAAAAACTCGCATTAATTATTTCAAAAGTAATGCGTAATAAAAAAAATCGCATTACTTATTACAAAAGTAATGCGTAATGAAAAAAATCGCATTACTTATTTCAAAAATAATGCGTAATGAAAAATATCGTATTACTTATTTCAAAAGTAATGCGCAATGAAAAATATCGCATTACTTATTTCCAGTGTTGTAATAGATCATTAAATAAATAATCTAGATCAGATCAAGATCTTTATCAAAATATTAAATCTAGATCAGATCACAGATCATTTTTCATACATTTGATCTACATCATAGATTACATTAATTTTGATCTAGATCAAAGATCGTTTCTTTTTTTTACTTGACAATTTGGTAGGAGTAGAAATCGAAGTTTTTTAAGCTTCTTTAATAGGCTTTTAGGAATGTCCCAGAAATCTTCTTTAATGGATCCGGACCAAGAAGTCTGGATATAAATATTTTATATTATATTATATTATTATATTACTATATTATATTAATATTATTTACTCTTTCTCTCTTACTCACATCAGCATGCATTCACGTGCGATATTATTATATTATATTATTACATATTATTATATTATACAAAATATTATTTTATATTACTTTATTTTATTATATTTTTAGTATCTTATATTATATTCAATATCATAAATAAACCTTAATAAAAAATTTCTTTAAAATATTTTTTAACGCTCTCCGTCGCGGTGCTATCGCATTCTCTCATGCTTTTTTCAGTGCATAGCGTAGAGCAGATTTTTGTTTTTTCCGATAAATCTCAAAAAGTATTGGAGATATCAAAAAATGTTTTATACAAAAGTTTTATGGTAACAATATCTCTATTTAACTACATTAATAAAATTTTGAAAAAAAATTTTTTTTTCAAAAATTATAAAACAATTGTTTAAAAAAATTTTTTTTTTTAATTTAATTACTGTAGTTAGATAAAAGTACTTTTATTGTAAAACTTTTGTATAAAACATTTTTTAATATTTTGTTTAGTTTACAAGATATATCGAGAAAACGAAAAATGTCTCAATCTTTGAAGGGTGGTTTTACCTCTTTAAACCGTTTATGGGCAGCTACGATAAATTTATAAATTCATGTATTTACCCCCTCTACATTTATGCCAAGTTTCATTAAAATCAGAATTTTCGAGTTCGCGAGGTTCCCTTGTGAGTAATATTTCCATTTTGACGGGTTTTATTAAATTTTCAAATTTGTATCTTCAACTAAAAAAATTTTTTATTCCGCAGCTTACAGCTTCGAGTGCTAATAGTTAGCGATAGAATTCTTAAGGCGGCTACCAATTTTGTCAAGTATCTTTAAAAATTTAACCGCTATAGGTCTTACAAAGATTTGTCTATCAAAGTTTTAAAATTTTCAATGGTAATTAAATTTCTTATAAAACGATAAAATATTATAACAAGTACTTCTTATAACAAGTGCTTAAATTGTCCACCATTAGCTTCCAAAAATTTTTTCCCTCTTTTTTTGACACTTTCTGTGGCATGTACATTATTAAACGCTATTTGTATTTGCTCCTCGACATGCCCTAGAAAGTGTCCTTGTTGAGATTATTTGCTTTGTTGTTAGTATTTTCTTTTCTTCAGTTTGTCCACATATACACGCACACACACACACACACACATATACCTTTAATGTTAATACAATTCAAGCGTTCAACCAACTCATTCATATTTGATATGTTGCGCTCGCGAAATATCGTTGCGTTGGTATGCTCGCGCAACCGGAAACGAAGGAAGAGGAAGAACGGAGGAGACGAGACAAGATGGCGATAGATCTCCGAAAACGCAACGTGCGTCTTGTGCGAATTCAATAAACCCAAAGTGAAATCCAGTGAAAATACAGTCCACTTTAATCGACCATTTGCAACATTGGTCCTTCGAGCCGGATCCACGGAGAAAAGGCCGTGGATTCAACGAAATCGACATAATCAACGAAAGAAACGGTGACGACACGCGAGGCAGTCTTGGGCCTTCGGAACGATCGACATCGAGACATCGTGCATGGTGTACAACAAGGCAAGCCATCTTCATCGCTAAATACGAGATTGCAAGCACAACGCAAGGCTCGTATCAACTGCAAGACGCATTTTTTCGGAATTTGCATTACGGCCGTCGAATATTCGATCAAGGCCATAGAGCGAGCATAGAGAGCATACAGCATCCAGCATCAAGTAAGCACATCGACCAATCAGAGGCGCTGACAGTGGCGCGACAACCGAGCATAGAGGGCGCACGAGATCCAGCATCGATCGAGTGTAGCAGCCAATCAGAGGTGTAGTAGCAGCCAATCAGAGGCATAGTAGCAACCAATCAGAGGAGCAGCAGGGCGCAACGAGCGAGAATAGGGAGTACATCGAGCGAGCTCATATAGTGAGTCAGTGAGCACATTCCCATCCTATCCTAACCCCAATTCGGAATCATCAAACCAGTAGTAGAGTTCGCATACATTTTGCATGATTATAACCACAATGGAAGCTCTCGTTAAACGTCGCGGTCAATACAAGGGTAGAGTTACTGCGTTTAAAACATACATCACTAAAATCACACACAGATTTCCAGATGCAACACAAGCACTCGATGAAACACACAGGTTAGAAATTCGAGAACGTCTTACGATCATTCGAGAAGTTTACGGGAAGTACGATCAGGTGCAGGCGGAGATCGATGAACTCACGGTTGATGAAGGAGACACGATGCAATACCGAGAAACATTCGAGGAAGAATATTTTAACGTTGTGGCACAAGCAGAAGGGTTGCTTGCTCGCGGTAAGGTGACGCAACGGTCTCTGAGTGCTGCGATGAACGAAGATCGCGGTGCGGGGGCGGCGCAGGAAACACACACACCGGTAACTGACGACATCAATTTTACTCATAACTTACCGCGACATGCCAATCAAAATATCATTTTTAAAACACCGGGTATCAGGCTGCCTACAATTGAATTGCCGAAATTTAAAGGTGATGTAGAGGAATGGCTTGGTTTTAGAGATACGTTTGAATCGCTTATACATACAAATGAGACAATAGATCCAATACAAAAATTCCATTATTTAAAGGCTGCGTTAGAAGGTTCGGCGGCTCAGATTATCAAGTCTCTCGAGTTTTCGGCTGCCAACTATGCTATTGCTTGGGAAACCATTTCTAATCGCTTCAACAATAAAAATTTGCTAACTTACAATCATATAAGGGCCATTTTTAGCATAAGTTCAATAAAAGAAGAATCAGCAATTCAATTACGCAATGTGATAGATACATTAAACAAACATTTGCGAGCACTAAACGTATTAGGTCAGTCGACAGAACATTGGGATGCTTTATTGATATATTTGCTTTCGAGTAAACTTGATAGTATAACAGCTAGGGAATGGGAGAAAGAGAAGGCCGACAAGGAGCTCCCTACACTCGAAGAGTTTAAGGTTTTTCTCAGTTCAAGAGCGAATCTGTTGGAAACACTAGATTTAAATAAAAGAAGCATGCACAAATCAAAACCGTCGGATCATATAAAATCAAAATCGTTTCTTGTTCAAAGGCAGGAATGTGCAGTATGCACAGAAGCACATCATTTATCAAGTTGTCCAAAGTTCTTACAATTTACCCCACAAAAGCGAGCAGAGGCTTTAAGAACAGCGAAGTTGTGTCTCAACTGCATGAAGCCAGGTCATTTCATCAAAAACTGCAAAGGCGGGACGTGTCGAAAGTGTGCTGGCAAGCACAATACATTGTTGCATTTCGAGAAGGCTTCTGAGTCAACGGGAAAGGCTGAAGCGGGAAAGGCTGAAGAAAACAACAATACTTCTCCTTCGCTTCTATGTTCACACAACAGGACGAATGATTACCACGTCATTCTGTCAACAGCAATAGTATTTGTAGAAGATAGTCAAGGCAAGAAACACAAGGCTCGTGCAATATTAGATCCAGGATCACAATCCAGCTTAGTCACAAATAGACTGTGTGAAGAACTGCAACTCGATAAGGTCAAGGTAATGGTAAATCTTGAAGCCGTCAACGGCGCATCGTGTCAAGTACAACACAAATGTAAGTTAAACATTGCAGCATGCCACAACAAGTACGAATTTCAGTTGTCATGTCTTGTGATACCAGAAATAACAGGCAATTTACCCAATAACAAGGTGAATACACAAGATCTTCAGATTCCTTCAAACATTAAATTGGCTGATCCTAACTTCCACGTGCCAGCGAGGGTCGACATTCTAATAGGGGCAGATTGGTTCTGGAATCTCCTTTGTATAGGCCAGATCAAGCTCGGCAAAACACAGCTAACAATGCAGAAGACAAGGTTAGGATGGATAGCTGCAGGTCCAATGACAAGTAGTTGTGCAACGTCAATACGTTGTCACTTAAGCAAGTCCATGAGTATTGAAGAACAAGTGGCCAAGTTCTGGGAGATTGATGAGTATTCTGATCAGAAGATACTCTCTCAAGAAGAAAAAGAGTGCGAGCTCCACTTCTCGCAAACGACTAAGCGCAACAAGGATGGTAGATTCATTGTTAGCATTCCATTCAAGGAAGATCCAAGCACCTTGGGTGAATCATACAACGGAGCATTACGACGATTGATTAGTCTGGAAAATAAATTGCAAAGGAACCCGGAACTTAAGGAACAATATACAGCGTTTCTCGAAGAATATAAGGCCTTGCATCACATGACTAAGGTGGACAGTACCTCAAATTCATCGACAGTCTACTATATGCCACATCATTCTGTTGTGAAGATCGACAGCTTGACAACGAAGGTCCGTGTTGTTTTTGATGCATCGGCGACCACAGATAATGGCATTTCATTGAATCATATTCAAATGATCGGATCAACATTACAAGATGATTTGTTTTCAATACTCGTTAGATTTAGAAGTCACGCATATGTAGTAGCATCAGATATCGAGAAAATGTACAGACAAGTACTCATCGCACCAGAACAACGTTCGTTACAAAGGATACTATGGCGTCAAAATCCCGAGGATCCAATAGAAGTATTCGAATTGAACACAGTCACATACGGCACTGCATCAGCACCCTATCTAGCAACAAGGTGCATAAGGGAATTAGCAGTGGAAACTGAACAACAATGGCCCGACATAGCAAGAATCATTCGGCAAGATTTCTACGTAGATGATCTCTTGACAGGAGCAGAGTCAATAGAGGAAGCAAGAGATATAGTGCATAAGATTTCGAGTGTTCTGAATTCAGCAGGATTCAAGCTCCGAAAATGGATCGCAAATGAAGCTGCAGTCATAGAAGACATATGTACAGAGGATCAAAATCCTAACGGAATAAATTTTAAGTGTGGTCTACCAACGAAAATCCTTGGATTAGTCTGGCAAGCTCATCAAGATATGTTAGTTTACAGCATAGAGAAATTACCGTCTCCAAAGGTATCCAAAAGACAGATACTGTCAGAAATAACTCGGATATTCGACCCGTTAGGACTTCTGAGTCCATGCTTAGTACTAGCGAAGATTCTACTACAGAAATTGTGGATGCACAAGTTATCATGGGACGAAGCAATTCCAGCTGACTTGCATTCTACTTGGATAGCATTCCGTAACCAGATAAACGATTTGAATCAGATCGAAATACCTAGACATGTGATTTGCAGGGGCTACACCAGAATCGAATTAAATGGGTTTGCAGATGCAGCACAAGGAGCATATGGAGCGTGTATATATATTCGCTCAATGGTTGATCAAAACACAAAGCAAGCACGATTGTTATGCTCTAAAACAAGAGTGGCACCACTTAAACAACAAACAATACCTCGCCTAGAGCTCTGTGCAGCGCTTACACTTGCACGCTTGACAAAGAAGGTGACAGGATCTTTGAATATATTGTTCGACAAAATTACATATTGGAGCGATTCTACAATAGTACTCAACTGGATACAAACTCAACCAAGCAAACTACAAGTATTTGTATCAAACCGGGTCGCAGAAATACAAGAACTAACGGACATTCGTGACTGGCGACATGTGCCAACAGAAGAAAATTCAGCCGATCTACTTTCGCGGGGTGTATTCCCTAATCAACTGTGGCAATCAAGGATTTGGTGGTATGGTCCATCATTTTTGTCGAGATCAGAAGATGAATGGCCTGTCACAGCTCAACCAGAAGTTCCAACAATGGAAATGAGACGTACAGTTTGTGCAGTTAGACACATTCAACCAGATAAATCGTTTATTTTTGAGATTAGTAACAATCTAAACAAGTTGATTCGAATAGCAGCATATTGCAGACGCTTTATAATTAATTGCAAAAATCGAGGTAAGGTAGAGTCAGGGGGCCTGACCGCGATCGAACTAAGGAACTCATTACACAATATTGCAAAGATTGCTCAAAGGGAATCTTTTCCAACAGAAACGCGAATACTTCAGCAAGGTGGTTCCATCACACAAGGAAAATTGGCAACACTCAATGCATTTATAGATAAGGACAATCTCATTCGTGTAGGCGGGAGATTAAGAAATTCGGAGTTTCCTTCAGATAAAAAACATCCCATAGTTTTGTTGGCAGATCATCAATTTACAAGGCTACTTTTCAGAAGCGAACATTTAAATTTATTGCATGCAGGACCACAATTACTCCTAAGCTCAATACGCGAACAATTCTGGCCGATCGGAGGCAGAAATCTCGCCCGAAAAACTGTACACGGTTGCATTAAATGTTTCAAAAACAACCCCACGCATTCGAAACTTCCGTTGGGACAGCTGCCAAGGGAGCGCGTATCTCAGTCCATCCCCTTCCACAATACGGGGGTGGATTATGCAGGTCCATTTATAGTAAGAGATAGAAAAGGAAGGGGTTGCAAAACAAGCAAGGCATTTGTGTGTTTGTTCGTTTGCTTCGCGACCAAGGCACTTCATTTGGAATTGGTGTCCGACCTAACTTCGGAAGCGTTCATCGCAGCACTTAGACGTTTTTCGGCTAGACGGGGTAAACCTGCGCGTATATATTCCGATAACGGAACGAATTTTGTCGGAGCAAATAGAGAACTAAAAGAGTTGGCTCAATTATTAACAGATAACGCTACATCTATCGAAAAAACAGTAAATGAAATTGGCATTAGTTGGCACTTCATACCTGCTCACTCACCACACTTCGGTGGTATTTGGGAGGCCGGAGTAAAATCCACCAAACACCATTTGAAACGAGTGGCAGGTAACGCGATTTTGACATATGAGGAATTATACACACTATTAGTTCAAATTGAGGCGATACTAAATTCTCGTCCCTTGACTCCAATGTCATCCGATCCTAACGACCTCGCTCCCCTCACTCCTGCTCACTTTCTCGTTGGTCGTTCGCTCACTTCGCCAGCAGATCCTACACTAACTGATGTTCCAGAATCCAGGTTGTCCAGGTGGCAACTAATCCAAAGTCTTCAACAGCATTTTTGGAAGCGGTGGAGCAAGGAATACATTTCTGAACTACAACAACATGCAATCAAAACGAAATTGACCGATCCCATCGTGGAGGGCGCGATGGTGCTCATTAAAGACGACAACCTGCCTTCACTCAAATGGAGGCTCGGACGTGTTGTAACAATCCATCCAGGAAAGGACAACGTAGCCAGAGTTGCTACCATCAAGACATCGACAGGAGTAACGCGTATCGCGACCGCGAAGCTTTGTCCGTTACCGATAGAATGAACAATGTTTAAAAATATTAGTTTAGTTGCGTTTACGACATAAGTACTATTATTACAGTGTTAGATTATAAGTTGTTTATTTACTCATCACATTGCTATAATCCGCGTAACCTTAGTATTAAGCTATAAATTTCACGAAATTTGTTTATGCGACATAGCATGATTTAGTCACAAGTGTGCAATGAACCGATTAATTTGTATTGAAAGTACCTTTCAATGTCGGGGGGTATGTTGAGATTATTTGCTTTGTTGTTAGTATTTTCTTTTCTTCAGTTTGTCCACATATACACGCACACACACACACACACACATATACCTTTAATGTTAATACAATTCAAGCGTTCAACCAACTCATTCATATTTGATATGTTGCGCTCGCGAAATATCGTTGCGTTGGTATGCTCGCGCAACCGGAAACGAAGGAAGAGGAAGAACGGAGGAGACGAGACAAGATGGCGATAGATCTCCGAAAACGCAACGTGCGTCTTGTGCGAATTCAATAAACCCAAAGTGAAATCCAGTGAAAATACAGTCCACTTTAATCGACCATTACGCAACAATTACTTTCCTTTTTTTTTCGATCGAAATTGACGGCCCAGAACTGCACGACATGTTCATCTATTTTTACCCTATTTAACACACTTGCGAACAAAATTGAAAAAAATTAAAAAACTACTTCACAACCGAAAAAATGAAAAAGGAAAACAGTTCTCAATCCAGAAATAATAATTAAAGATGACAAGGAAATCACACACAATATAAATACTTGGAATGAATGAAGTAATAGAGAAAAGAATAATGATTATATCAAAAGACAAAAGACACAATTAATAAAACCAGCAATTACTTATATATTAATAAAATCGAAAGATAATTTATTGAAGTAAGAAAAACAAATATTAATGAAAGTGATTCTTTATTACGGTTTAACTATGTAAATATCAAAAAATCTTTTTTTACCAATTAAATGTTTTATAATTGTAATATTTTAATAAAAAAGGTAATAATAAGAAAAAAAGGACATTCTCACTATTAAGAAAATTATTTTGAAATATTTAGAACAGTAAAAAATGATAGTCAATCACATAAAAAGAAATAAGTACACAATGTGAACAGTGTTAAAAATGTAAACAAAATATAAATAAATAAGATGTCAATTGACATTTTATGACAAATTAGTCAAGTTTATGTTATACTATTACTGTAATTTAAATGTTAAAATGCAGTAACAAACCAAAAAAGTGCATTTGCTTTTAACATCCAGGGATAAAGATCATACGGAAATACTCTCACAATTGGATTTTTCTTCTTTTTATGATTCTTCAATACTTACGGCAAATATTTATCAATTATGATAAGAAAATATAATTAAATATAATGGAATTCTATTTAAAAAATTATACACAAATGTTGCACATTTTTAGATATATGATGATATGTAAATTGGTTACAAATTAGTATAACTTTCATTGTGGGGATAAATAAATTATTGAAACAGATTACATTATTACAGAGTTAGAATATATAGAGAGCAGAAAAGATTTCGCAAGATCTCAGAAGTAAGATCGCAAAGATTTCAGAAATAAGTCGTGTACATGCGTTCACACACCTCTCTGTTCTCCTTTACAAAGTATTAAAAACAAAAACGCATCGTATTTGGCGGCAATAACGTTGCCCTCAGTGAGGGCACAGTGAACGCACGCCGTGCTGCCACCTTCATTGCACGGCGTGCGTTCAGAGCAATCGTGTAATTTCATGTGAACTTTTTCACTTTTCACTTTTCATTTTTCACTTTTCATTCTATTAATTTCACGTGTACTTTTTCATGATTTACGCGATCACATAACTGTGTAAGTGAAAAGTACTAAACACTAAACGAGGTTATATTATAGGGAATAAAATAAATTACTAATATTGAAGCCAGCGAACTATCACTTTATTTTTGGATTGTGGACTTTACTAGAACTTTATAGAAGATTAGAGGTTGTTAGAAATAACAGTAAAATAAGAAGTATATATCAAAGAATAGCCCAAAGATAAATGTCACATATAAACAAAAAGAAATGTTATTAAATCTTTTACAAGAAAAACCTGAGTTAGTAAGAGAAAGAATAAATAGGAAAAGCGAAAGTCGACAAAAATTGGTAAACTGAAAAATATTGAAGAATTTATTGATAATTATATTATGAAAATCAAAAAGTGAACAAAATATACTTTTCTAGAATGCTATTTGGGACGACGTAGCAGCCCAGTTAAATGCAATAGAGGGTCCAGATAAGAGTGGAAAAGAATGGGCAAAGGTAATTTGCATATATAAAATAAAAAATAAATTTTTAATTAATATTACCCAGATAGCCAAATGAAAGCAACGTGTTGTCATTTTACTGTCACTTATTCTCTATTAATTTCATCAAACTAAAGCTAAGGTGTTTCCTCAAATTGTCTGTTGTTCTGACATCATGTAAAATTCTTCATTAGAATTCAACAAATTGACGGCAAGTTGTCAACATGCATGCACAATTTGCTGTCAATGTAACAAGTTTATTATTCCTCAATGTATGCATTTACAATTTCATAAACTCATGAAGTTATTTGCCCTCCTGATGCTAACATTGTTCCACATTAAATTACAATGACAGCAAATTGTGGGCAAGTTTACAACATACATACAGTGCATTAATTTGCTCGATATGCTTAATCTCGCTTGGCTATTTGGGTAATAATATTGATAAAATGTTGTTTGATGACTTCGTAGACATGGCAAGACATAAAGGGATATATATTAAAAAAAGAAACCAAAAGGCGAAGCTATACAGAAGGAACAGGAAGAGGACCTCCTACGAACATATTATTTTCAAATTTTGAAGAAAATGTTTTAAAATTACTGATACCAGAAGCCGCTGGATTGGAAAATATTAGTGAAGTTGGAATTCAGGATGATGTTAACATGAATAATAATATAGAACACACAAATAATATACATATCTCAGAAACAGAAAATATACAGATAATTATGCCAGAAAATAAATGTAACTTGGAACCAAATTATTTAGAAATGGAAACTGAAAATTCTGAAAACATAATGCCTAACAATTACAACGAAAATACATCAATAAGAAATGCAAGAAGAGGTAAAAATATATTTATTATTTCAATATATGTAGTAAGTTTTCTAAGACTGAAAAATATTTAAATTATAGGACAATCAACGCAGCAGATGTCATCTGCTTTGTTAGATATACAAATAGAAAAATTAAAACTGAAGAAAAAAGAAATTAAAATAAAAAAGAAATCGTTAAAAGTAAAAAAAAGATTTTACTTGAGCTCAAAAATATAAAAACTCAACTAAATGATACTAGTTTTATTAGAGATATTTAATTTTATTTTTGTTACTACAAAGTGTGATAATCAGTGATACAAAGAATTTTTTTAATTAGTTTATTCAATATCAGTATTAAAATATTTTTTTTGTTTTTATTATCGCAAAGTCTATTGCAACTAGTGAGTAAAATAATTAATTTTTTTAGTTGTACAAGTCTTTGTTGCAATTGTAGTTTTTAAATATTAGTTTGTTATTTATACAATTTATTAAAAAAAAAGTCAATCTGTTCTAAGGTATTACAAATAATTGATTTAATTTTTGTTACTACAAAGTGATATAAAGATTTTTTTAAATTAGTTTAATTAGCATATTTTATAGCGATATTAGTATTAGAATACCTTTTTGTTTTTATATTGGCACTTATGTAATTAAATAAAAACTATTTGTTCCATCAAAATATATTTAATTTTTATTCTCCACAAATGTATAAAATTACTCCTGTGCATACATAAAAAAATAATATATTTAATAATATAATATATTTTCTAGTAAAATAACACAATTACTTTAAGTAAAATATCTTTGTATTATAGATTCTTGAATAATATTCCCTCTTATACGCATATTAACATCATTTGCTATTTCAATTTCATCTTCTATGTTCTCTTCTCTATATATATTTCATTTTCTGCAACATTGTACTGCTTAGCAATGTTATGCAACACACATGTTGCATTCACAATACATGCTAAAATAGTTGTAAAATATTACAATAAAATGTACTTAAAATATATTGTCATAAAATAAAATATAATAATAAATAATATTACCTGTAAATTTTGGTGAATAATGCAAGGCTCTTTCTTTGCGCAAGCATCTCCATCTTCCTTTCAGGACTTCTATTGCTCTTTCTACTGAGTATCGCGCTCTAACATGACAGTCTGTGTATAATACACCTGGAGATCTTGGTGGCTGATTCAATTTCATTAAATATGGTGTCATTAAGGGGATGCTGGACGGTCAAACTTGATCGGAATCGATAATGTAGAATCATTGGCGAGACTGGAGAGATCGAACTCTTGAGGTCCTGCGCCGCGCGCCACTTATGAAACTAAAAATGTCAATAAAATCGATAATGTGACCATGTCGATAATGTCAACATTCACAATTTCCATTTTTATGTTATCAGTTTTATGTGAACTCTGTTTTTTTGCATTACCATTAGCGGTAATTCACGTAACACCCCAGTGAACACAGTAATATAGTAGCAGTGTAACAGCAATGTAACCGAATATAACAGGTTACGTTACTCTGAAATTACACGTAACTTACATGTAAGTTACAATTTCCGACTCAGCAATATAACGTGTTATAATTACATGTTATCTAACCGTCACACAACAGTTACAAAGAAAAATAAAATAGAATAAAAATTTCATTTTTTTAAAAATTATTTTTATAAACAGCACATACTAAATTTAGGATAAATTTTTATTAATTAATTAAATTTAAATTATGTTATTTTTTATTTTATTCTTACTTGCCGCTGCTAGGTTTGAACCCGGGGGACTTAGGATGACGAACCTTGTACTCTACCTGTTACGCCAATTTGACTCATCGATATGGGTACTTGTTATTGTCTACATATACCTATATGTTATAAACTGACGCAACTATATTATTTTTTATAAAAACAATTAAATTTTGCAAAACATATTAAAAATAAATAGCATTAATTTATTTACTTATTAATTTCATTGTTAAATTTATCTTCTTCCATAACTTTAATAATTTGATGGAAATTTATATCTATTTAGCACTAATACTTAATTATATAGATCATATATTCTAAGACAAATTTAATAGTACATTTATTATCCTGTTTTTGTTTAGTACATGATGAATTTAAATTTTGTGCATTTTTTTGTGCGCAGTAATTGTAAACAAACCGTTATTTTTGAAAATATTATCTTTATGATAATTTTTTTTAATATCAAATGGATCTCTCATTCAGGATGTTATGGTGTTGTCTGATTTCTGAGTCAACTACGACGCATCGTTCCGTAATAACATTGATACGAGCGTGTTATGTTACGATTATACAATTTTTGTTACATGACTGTAATGCTAAAACGATGTATAACATTTTTATTATCTGCCTATAACAAATGTTACAGAGCAGGTTATTTACATGTTATATAGCATCTACTTATCACAAGAATAACAATGTTACATTACATGTAACTTCCATGTTATATTGTCGCTATAAAATATGTTCACTGGGATGGATTGCGTATACATATTATCATGCAATGTAGCCACTTTTTCTTACGTCCAATACCATTTTAGGTCAGGACGTCACATGCATTGGCAATACATTGCATATAGATACATTGCAGATATTTTCTTATCTCTTTTTGTACTGCGTTTATGAATTACATATACTGTTTATTGTTTAAAAAATTCTGTATATTGGTCTAATCAGATGCAGATCATGGTATTTTTCTTGTAAATAGCCAGCTCACGATAAACGCCTCTGGCATTTTTTAAAAACTAGCCAGCTCACGATTTACGCCTCTGTTATTATGAGGCACTATTATGAGGGGTCTACAATGGCAGCAGGAGTAATGGAGTAGGAGTAAGAAGTAAGAAATATGAAATGAGATTTGCCTATTTACTCTTTTTAATTGGTCAATTGTTACTCTTACTCCTTACTCCATTACTCCTGCTGCCATTGTAGTCCCCGCATTATTAATACTACTACTACTATTACTACTACTACTACTACTACTATTATTATTACTACTATCACAATTGCTTCAATAAATGAAGAAATTGAAGAAATAGAGTAAAAAATTTTACATCTACTTTTGTTGCAATAAATCTTACATGGCCATTTCTTTTTACAATTACACAATTTGCAATTAAAACAAAATTACACTTACAAATTTACAATTACTATTTTTATTTACACGATATATCACATAAATCACGTATTGTTAGATAGCAATTGCGCGTATTGAACGGTAATCAATCGCCCCCATTCACGACTCGGTCCGCGCACTGAGTGGGCATACTCCAAACACCGTCTTCGGGGACCGATTCGAATTGAGGGAAAACCGACTCCACGGATAACCATCCTCGCGGGATAGACGCGCAAGCTGATCGCAGCAAACAGCTGATCGCCGCAGATAGCTGAGATAAACCATAGAGATATATAATATAGAGTCAATCTTCTGTGTCTTCGTCACTCAGCTAGTCTAGTGGGAGATTCAGAGGCGCGCTCCCCGCTCCCCGTACCTCACGATGCCGTTTGTACCACACGCATGCTTTGATGTACGGGGAGCGGGGAGCGCTCTCCCACCAGACTAGCTGAGTGACGAAAACAACACCTTACTACATATCGTTCTATCCCATAGAAGATGCGGACAGCTCCGTTCACAGAAGGTTGACTCTATATTATATATCTCTATGAGGTAAACACGAGCCCGCTGCGCCAAGTGCCGTCACTGCGCGTACCACAGCGCCGCTACCGTCGGGCCTTAGGGCCGCTCCGCACCAACACATCGTCGCGACACCGCCGCGGTTCCGAACACCGCATTATCACCGCTACCAACGCGCATACGCAACTAGCGCATACGCGCGTATACGTACTACCGAAATTGCAAGGGTCGATTATGTATTTTTAAAGAAAGTGAAAATGTGAAAATATGAGCCGCACTGTCTCTACTGATTAGTGTATACTTTTAGGATTAACGATATACACCAATCACTGTTGCTCGCTTTTCAAATTATTATTTCTTCAAAAATACAGAATCGACCCTTAACCCATTACTTCCCAAGCGGACATTTTATAGTCGATTGGTTTTCGGCTCAGAAAAGTGATGAGATCACATGAAAACTTAAAACAAAATATGCTCTTCTACGTAAAAAGAGTTGCTCTTTCAGATTCCGGGGTCAAAATTTCAAAATTTTTTATTGAAAATTAAATATGGCGGCTCAAAGTTGATATAAATTTTTTCATCCACTATTGACTTTTTATAGTAGAAAACTTCGAAAAATTTTGTCCATGACTGTTGTAAACGATTGAAGTGACGGAGTTTGCTTCTTTAAAATATAAACTATGATTATTAATTAATTTTTTTAAGTAATTCAAGTAGTTCAAGATGGTGGATGCAGTATGGCGTCCCCCGGACCCCGGAATTTGACCCCGGAATCTGAAAGAGCAACTCTTTTTACGTAAAAGAGCATATTTTGTTTTAAGTTTTCATGTGATCTCATCACTTTTCTGAGCCAAAAACCAATCGACTATAAAATGTCCGCTTGGGAAGTAATGGGTTAATAAACGCTACCAGGGGCTCGATTCTTAAATTCATTTGCAAGAGAAACGTATTCGCAAATTTTGTTTTTACAGAAAAGTTGAAAATTTATTGGCTATCGTATGGCTTTTAACC
>NW_023415671.1:13795-18000 GCF_013373865.1 Monomorium pharaonis | reverse complement strand
GTCCTCTTGACAAAACCTCTATCTCTTACTTTTTGGTCGAAAAAATAATTTTTTTTACTTTTACGGGGATGTGACAATGCGCCCTTATAGAACTCGACGAGAGGAGCAACTTTGGTCCTCTTGACCAACCCTCTAACTCTTACTTTTTGGTCGTAAAAAATAATTTTTTTTACTTTCACCGAGATTTGACATTGCGTCCTTATAGAACTCGACGAGAGGAGCAACTTTGGTCCTCTTGACCAACCCTCTAACTCTTACTTTTTGGTCGTAAAAAATAATTTTTTTTACTTTCACCGGGATTTGACATTGCGTCCTTATAGAACTCGACGAGAGGAGCAACTTTGGTCCTCTTGACCAACCCTCTATCTCTTACTTTTTGGTCAAAAAAATAATTTTTTTTACTTTCGCGGGATTTGACATTGCGGCCTAATAGAACTCGACGAGAGGAGCAACTTTGGTCCTCTTGACCAACTCTCTATCTCTTACTTTTTGGTCGAAAAAAATAATTTTTTTTACTTTCACCGGAATTTGACATTGCGTCCTTATAGAATTTGACGAGAGGAGCAACTTTGGTCCTCTTGACCAACCCTCTAACTTTTACTTTTTGGTCGTAAAAAATAATTTTTTTTACTTTCACCGGGATTTGACATTGCGTCCTTATAGAACTCGACGAGAGGAGCAACTTTGGTCTTCTTGACCAACCCTCTATCTCTTACTTTTTGGTCAAAAAAATAATTTTTTTTACTTTTACCGGGATTTGACATTGCGTCCTTATAGAACTCGACGAAGGGAGCAACTTTGGTCCTCTTGACCAACCCTCTAACTTTTACTTTTTGGTCGTAAAAAATAATTTTTTTTACTTTCACCGAGATTTGACGATGCGGCCTTATAGAACTCGACGAGAGGAGCAACTTTGGTCCTCTTGACCAACACTCTATCTTTTACTTTTTGGTCAAAAAAATAATTTTTTTTACTTTCACCGGGATTTGAAATTGCGTCCTTATAGAACTTGACGAGAGGAGCAACTTTGGTCCTCTTGACCAACCCTCTATCTCTTACTTTTTGGTTAAAAAAAATAATTTTTTTTACTTTCACCGGGATTTGACATTGCGCCCTTATAGAACTCGACGAGAGGAGCAACTTTGGTCCTCTTGACCAACCCTCTATCTCTTACTTTTTGGTTGGAAAAAATAATTTTTTTACTTTCACCGGGGTTTGACATTGCGTCCTTATAGAACTCGACGAGAGAAGCAACTTTGGTCCTCTTAACCAACCCTCTATCTCTTACTTTTGGTTGGAAAAAATAACTTTTTATACTTTCACCGGAATTTGACATTGCGTCCTTATAGGACTCGACGAGAGGAGCAACTTTGGTCCTCTTGACCAAACCTCTATCGCTTACTTTTTGGTCGAAAAAATAATTTTTTTTACTTTTACGGGGATGTGACAATGCGCCCTTATAGAACTCGACGAGAGGAGCAACTTTGGTCCTCTTGACCAAGCCTCTAACTCTTACTTTTTGGTCGTAAAAAATAATTTTTTTTACTTTCACCGAGATTTGACATTGCGTCCTTATAGAACTCGACGAGAGGAGCAACTTTGGTCCTCTTGACCAACCCTCTAACTCTTACTTTTTGGTCGTAAAAAATAATTTTTTTTACTTTCACCGGGATTTGACATTGCGTCCTTATAGAACTCGACGAGAGGAGCAACTTTGGTCCTCTTGACCAACCCTCTATCTCTTACTTTTTGGTCAAAAAAATAATTTTTTTTACTTTCGCGGGATTTGACATTGCGGCCTAATAGAACTCAACGAGAGGAGCAACTTTGGTCCTCTTGACCAACTCTCTATCTCTTACTTTTTGGTCGAAAAAAATAATTTTTTTTACTTTCACCGGAATTTGACATTGCGTCCTTATAGAATTTGACGAGAGGAGCAACTTTGGTCCTCTTGACCAACCCTCTATCTCTTACTTTTTGGTCGTAAAAAATAATTTTTTTTACTTTCACCGGGATTTGACATTGCGTCCTTATAGAACTCGACGAGAGGAGCAACTTTGGTCTTCTTGACCAACCCTCTATCTCTTACTTTTTGGTCAAAAAAATAATTTTTTTTACTTTTACCGGGATTTGACATTGCGTCCTTATAGAACTCGACGAAAGGAGCAACTTTGGTCCTCTTGACCAACCCTCTAACTTTTACTTTTTGGTCGTAAAAAATAATTTTTTTTACTTTCACCGGGATTTGACGATGCGGCCTTATAGAACTCGACGAGAGGAGCAACTTTGGTCCTCTTGACCAACTCTCTATCTCTTACTTTTTGGTTAAAAAAAATAATTTCTTTTACTTTCACCAGGATTTGACATTGCGCCCTTATAGAACTCGACGAGAGGAGCAACTTTGGACCTCTTGACCAACCCTCTATCTCTTACTTTTTGGTCGTAAAAAATAATTTTTTTTACTTTTACCGGGATTTGACATTGGGTCCTTATAGAACTCGACGAGAGGAGCAACTTTGGTCCTTATGACCAACCCTCTATCTCTTACTTTTTGGTCGAAAAAAATAATTTTTTTTACTTTCACCGGAATTTGACATTGCGTCCTTATAGAATTCGACGAGAGGAGCAACTTTGGTCCTCTTGACCAACCCTCTATCTCTTACTTTTTGGTTGTAAAAAATAATTTTTTTTACTTTCACCGGGATTTTTGCAACCTAACTTTTTGGAGACCCAACTTTTTCGAGACCTAACTTTTTTCAAACCTAACCTAACTTTATTGAGACCCAACTTTTTTCAGACCTAATCTTTTTCAGACCTAATTTTTTTCAGACCTAACTTTTTTCAAACCTAACTTTTTTGAGACCCAACTTTTTTCAGACCCAAATTTTTTGGGACCCAACTTTTTTGAAACCCAATTTTTTTCAGGACCAACTTTTTTGAGACTCATCTTTTTTGAGACCCAACTTTATTGAGACCCAACTTTATTGAGACCCAATTTTTTTCAGGACCAACTTTTTTGAGACTCATCTTTTTTGAGACCCAACTTTATTGAGACCTAACTTTTTGCAAACCTAACTTTTTGCAAACCTAACTTTTTGCAAACCTAACTTTTTGCAAACCTAACTTTTTGCAAACCTAACTTTTTGCAAACCTAACTTTTTGCAAACCTAACTTTTTGCAAACCTAACTTTTTGCAAACCTAACTTTTTGCAAACCTAACTTTTTGCAAACCTAACTTTTTGCAAACCTAACTTTTTGCAAACCTAACTTTTTGCAAACCTAACTTTTTGCAAACCTAACTTTTTGCAAACCTAACTTTTTGCAAACCTAACTTTTTGCAAACCTAACTTTTGCAAACCTAACTTTTTGCAAACCTAACTTTTTGCAAACCTAACTTTTTGCAAACCTAACTTTTTGCAAACCTAACTTTTTGCAAACCTAACTTTTTGCAAACCTAACTTTTGCAAACCTAACTTTTTGCAAACCTAACTTTTTGCAAACCTAACTTTTTGCAAACCTAACTTTTGCAAACCTAACTTTTGCAAACCTAACTTTTTGCAAACCTAACTTTTTGCAAACCTAACTTTTTGCAAACCTAACTTTTTGCAAACCTAACTTTTTGCAAACCTAACTTTTTGCAAACCTAACTTTTGCAAACCTAACTTTTTGCAAACCTAACTTTTGCAAACCTAACTTTTTGCAAACCTAACTTTTTGCAAACCTAACTTTTTGCAAACCTAACTTTTTGCCAAAACCTAACTTTTTGCAAACCTAACTTTTGCAACCTACTTGCAACCTAACTTTTTGCAAACCTAACTTTTTGCAAACCTAACTTTTTGCAAACCTAACTTTTTGCAAACCTAACTTTTTGCAAACCTAACTTTTTGCAAACCTAACTTTTTGCAAACCTAACTTTTTGCAAACCTAACTTTTTGCAAACCTAACTTTTTGCAAACCTAACTTTTTGCAAACCTAACTTTTTGCAAACCTAACTTTTTGCAAACTAACTTTTTGCAAACCTAACTTTTGCAAACCTAACTTTTTGCAAACCTAACTTTTTGCAAACCTAACTTTTTGCAAACCTAACTTTTTGCAAACCTAACTTTTTGCAAACCTAACTTTTTGCAAACCTAACTTTTTGCAAACCTAACCCTCTTTGCAAAGAGGGGTTAGGTTAGGTTAGGTTAGGTTAGGTTAGGTTAGGT
>NW_023415670.1:0-56920 GCF_013373865.1 Monomorium pharaonis | reverse complement strand
AAGTAAAAGAAACGATGATACGGCCAACAAGATGATACATCAGCTTTTATCTTAAGTAATTTACATAATTATGTGTCGTCCACGCAGTAGTACATTTTGACACAAAACGCAGAAGCAACCGTTAAAAAGTTTTTTATCTTACATTTTCATATACGTGCGAATACTTTGATTCTCGAAAAAACAATTCTTTATATCAAGAATTAAATTATATTAGGGGAGATCTACTTTTATCAATCGGTATGTAAAAAAAATTAAAACTAACGCGATGGTTGATCATATTATTCGTATTATTTGAATAATTTAATTGTACAAATACGTTGTGGCCGCGTAGTATTAATATCTACGATTTTACTGAAGGAAGGGATATGCGAAGAAAGATTAGACTGCGAAACGCACGAGACAAGACGAGGCGAGAGTCTATAGCGAGACAATAGGCAGAAGGTCCGAGCGAGTGAAAACAGAAAGACACGCAGTCGAGCACTTACGATAAGGTGGTAAAATTCTAATTTCCGTGATTTGTTCTATTTTATAATTAAATTATTAATACATCCAATTATTAGCTCTATCATCTTTAGATTATCATACATTTGATCCTTCCCAAATAAAATTTGATCTACTTTTTGATATGAAATTTTTTTTCCTGTCAGGTAAACAAATCGCTCTTAGGCCTCAAATTATTAGAAATATTTTTTTTTTTTTTTCCGACTCATTGAATTCAAGGATCATTTTTGCTGTTGGACATTTTGGCACAAAAACGCAGAAGTCGTTAAAAAATTTAATTTTACTTTTCATGTGCCACACGGATACTGGATTAAACATCATTATTAAGCTCTAACATCATTGATCTTATTTGTTAGAAATTGTCCTTGTACATACATTTTGGGGTGCAAACGCAGAAAGTCATTTGAAATATTCATCTTAATTCGATGGATAAAGTTTAAATGTGATAGTCTACAGAAAGCCGTATCGATAATCACATCGTAATATTAATAATTTGAAATATAAGAACATTAGGCGTTGAATCTAAAAAGGTAAATCTAATTAAATAATTCGAAATTTACTACACTGAAAGACTGGCATCACACAGTACAACGCGGCTCAATCTTTTATTTATTTATAATGTCTTGTTAATCTTTTAAAAAGTTTCTTGAAATATCTGCTTGATGATTGATCACTGTTATAAATATTTAATTGTCTAAACTAATAATCGCTTACTGTGATAATTGTAATGTCTAAAATTTAAGTTGCAACAAGTATCTATACATAAAATACAAAAAATGATAAAACCTATTATTTGCTGTTTACTTATTTTTATATATTTATACCTGTCTCTATACTACACTTATATTATACTTATATATATCTTACACATAGTTTTAAACTTGTTTTTAGTATTCAGGATATCTTTTTGTTTCACAGTGATAGATTGATATATTCGTTATTTTAAGTAAATTAAAATTTGCATAATCTTTCAAAAGAACTTCCCTCCCACGGGTATGACCTTAACGTAGTGGAAGGGGCTCAGTACTCCGAGAGCTTGAAAGCCTGTGGGGGAAGCTAACTATACCCATTACACTTATTACGTCGTCGATCGTACATTGTGGTTCGTCGTGCCGCGTTTTCGGGAGTGCTGACCGATTTAATTGAAAAACAAACCGTAGCCAGTTCGTCGCGTCGCACGTTTGCTTCGGAAATGCCATTCAAGTAAATGGACTAAAAGAGCTTTTCTCATAACTCCCATGATACAATTCGATCAAGAAATAGAAGTCGTATCATGGGTTTTATAGATTAGTCTAATTAGTTTACGCGCGATTGTAGTATGTTATTCGCGAGTGTCCCTATGCAACGAAAAAAGGAAGATCGGAGGAGATGCAAACCTGGGAAAGGCATCGGGCTTCCGCAGAGAAACCTTGCGGTGAGTATTGACTTATTATTTGCATAAATAGTTTTTCCATTCGAGTTTACTTTGATAAATCACAAATATTAATAATAAAATTTTAATAGTAAAATAAAATTTAACATATGAGATAATTCTGAATGCGTTAATAGTTTTGCACGATTATTTGTGCACGCAATATAATAAAAGATTAAATTAATTATAACATAAAATTAAAAGACGTAAAAATATAAAAAATAAAATATTGCAAAAATAATACAATAATCAGAATCACTAAGCTTTTTCTTTCATTTTTAAATTCGTGCAAGCTTTTAAAAAAAATCTATCAAAAGGAAATCTCTCTCTCTCTCTCTCTCTCTCTCTCTCCTCCCTCTCTTCTCCTCTCTCTCTCTCTCTCTCTCTCTCTATCTCTCTTCCTCTCCTCTCTCTCTCTCTCCTCTCATCATCTCTCTCCGCTCCCTCTCTCTCTCATCTATTCAAGTATAAACGGTTAAAATGCTTTAGTAAATAATTAATCCTTGTAGATTAACCGCTGCGGATGTGGGATTTTCCTTCAAGATGCAAACAAGAAAGTAGATAACATGTTTCCTAGCCCGACCAGCTGCGCAAGCGTTGATATGAACTACTTTCTCTTCTTCGAAAAGCTTCAAAAGACAATGTATTATTCATTTATTCATAAAGTATATAAATTGGCGATCAAAACATTAGTTTAGCTGATAGTTTAGCTTTTTTTTAATTGTGTGGGATTTAATAGCAATTAAGTAACATATGGCCCACATCGTAATTAATTAGAGCAAATCGAAATTCCACATTTAGCGCGTTATTATTAATCTATTAATATTTATTCAAATCGTGATTTAATAGCTCTAAAAAAATAAATATATAATACTTAATTCATATTTGTCATTAAAAAACCGACAAAAGATCCTTTAAATGATAACAATAGAAAAAAAATTGTCAATACAATGTAGAAAGTAACAATAAAGATGTTCGTTTCTATTACAAATACAAATTGAGTTTTGATTTCAGAAATAATATAAAAATGCAAGATCTTAATTTTCTTTAATATTTCTTTTAATATTTTGCATGAAAGCATATATATTACTATGTAAGTATATCTTTATGATTAAAATCATTATATGTAATATTCACTAAGTCTGTCACTTGTTTACGTCGTGAACATTAAATGCAATTAATCGGCAAAGCATGTGTCGAACATATACATATATGCAATATATTGTGCAAAACAGTACGCAATTCAGCGGCGTCATCACAAGCGCGCTCATCAAAATAATTTTCATGCTCCGTGGCATTTAATTAAATGGCCGATGGGATTGACATGAACGTTGCGTTTAAATAAATGATTATGCGGACTTCGAACACATAATGAACTAACACTCAGTGCTGCGCGAAGTATGCATTACGATTGGGATTACAATATCCCTCGTGCGTTTTAACTTGCCTAATTAAGGTAAACGTAGAGCGGATTATTTCCAATCAAATTTCAAAACATTAAAGTGAATAAGTAATGTAA
Source organism: Monomorium pharaonis (assembly GCF_013373865.1). Taxonomy (NCBI): domain Eukaryota; kingdom Metazoa; phylum Arthropoda; class Insecta; order Hymenoptera; family Formicidae; genus Monomorium; species Monomorium pharaonis. Next base: position 53,489 of record NW_023415670.1, on the reverse strand, counting down.
ACATTTTAATTTAGAAAACCATATAAAGTTTTAGTGCCTTAAATTCGATTTAAAGACAGTTTTTAATTATTACGGTTTGGAAAGACATATTTGTAAATGTTTTAAATATGTCTAAAAAGTTTATTAAATTTTTAGAATCCGAAATCATTTTCAATGTTAAATTAATTCAGTTGGGTAAATAGATAATAGTTATCTATTCCTGAAACTAATATTGTAAATTATACTCTTCGTTACATAATATTTACCTAAAGTTCAAGTTATGAGATTTTGCTTCAAGTGTCTAATTTTATTCCAAATTCTTTGGAAAAAATTTTAAATAAAATTTTAAATAAAATTTTAGTCTTCAAAATTAATATATTAATCTGGTTAATTTTTTCTTTATATAATAATGATTAACAAAAGCGTAAAAAAAATTTTATGCTGATTCGATAATATTAATAAGTTATTAATAAGTTATTAATAAGTGAAATACGAAAAAAAAATGCGAAAATCAAGACGTCTAGTAGATACAAATATAGGATTTCGCGACCCGCACGCATTCGCCAATTTTCGTATAGTCCGAAATATTCCATCGTGAACACAACCGCAGCTGGCATTTGGGTTCAACTTTACCGACAAACCGAATCGGGTCGTCTAAATCACCCTGATGAGGATAACGAGAGCCACCGCCACCACCTTCCCAAGTTACGAAACTGCAAGGGTAGAAACGGGTTCAGTTAAAAACAGCTTCGCCTAACATTTAACTCACTAGCAATCGGTACTACTTGAATTATCGGAATTAATTCCGATAATTCAAGAGGACGATAAAAATTGGTTATTCGTATCTTTTATTTAGGCGTTTGCTTAATTAACAAGTGGTAAAAACAAAAAAACCACCCTAAAAAATCTAGAGATTTCTTTATGTATGTTAAATATGATAAATATGCTAAATATGTAAATATGTTAAATATGATAAAAATGTAATTTAATAAAATATTATATATTAAATAATTCACTATATTCGTAATATCAATTATAATTACGATAAAATAATCATTTATTCATCTTTAATTACGAATTGCAGTAATATGAGAACAACCCCCGACTACAATTCATGATACTACAACAAAGTAATAGTTACATGATCGCATTTTGCATAATAAGTGTTACATAATTATATCAAATTTTGATAAACAGAGAATTAACGAGGAAGATAATCATAATATATATATATAATGTGCATGGAATTAATAAATTTAGTAGTAATCTATGTAAATATATTTTGTGTGCGGATATTGATTTTTAACTTGAACCACAATCTAGCTGGTCCGATCAATCTCTGTGGATTTAAACGGAGATCGTGGTCATAAATCCAAAAAGTTAGGTCTGGACCATATCGCCGCCACAATTGCGACTCGCTAAAGTCCCGGAATAGCGCAATCAGAGTTCGCGAGTTTAAGCGCTCTCACCGAAGCGGCTTCGAAGCGATTAACCGACCAGGTGTCAGCAACGCACCGGAACGACCCGCGGCAATACCATGAAAGCAATGTAGTTTGTATCGTCGTGACAAGGCGATTAAGCCAGTCCATTAATCCCTCCCATAGATATCTCGAGTAACGTTTGATGCTACTGAAACCAAAAAAAAAAAGTAACAAGCGAGGATTTACGCACGCGAAAATGATCAACATTTCAACAATTTTAGGAAAATTATTTAAAAATTTATTACATAAAAAACCATATTACGCTTATGCTTTCATTACATATAATTATTATTCCAGAGAGAGTTGCACGAAAAGTCGATTCTTTCGCTGTCGCGCGACATAACGCGGACAACGAAATGCGAGTTGAGCGCGCTGCAAGTTGCATAATGTATCTCCGCCATCCACTTCCCCGACCGACGTGGCAAACTACCGTAGATGTACATCCCTAATTACGCGGAGATTAAACTCAAATTACATAATCTAACAATACGCGGCAACTAGATAACCCGTTATCGAGATGAGCGCGCTAAGGAAGCGCGCGTCGAATTATCCGGGGATGCATTCAAGGGGAAGAAATTACCCTCTCAGGGATCCTACGAAAGCGTAGTCGCGTATCGTTACATGACATGTTAATCATTTTAACCTAGATATATGGAAGACTATCGCTGTATCCTCCGTGTGTCAATATTGCTCCACGATAGATTGCTCTATTATATAACCATAATCAGTATACGACATCAGTCTTGCATAGTATTATTAACAATTAAGCTAAAGAAACGTAATAAGACAAAAAAATAAAGATAAAATTGTTAAATTATTGATCCGATTATGCTGAATAAATTTACCCAAAGTGTTAAAAGTAATATTTAAAAAAAAGCTACGAGAGTAAATTTTAGTGGAAAATAAAGAAAATTGAAAAAACGAAAAAGCATGGCAAGTTTTATGGCTAACAAACAATTTGCAATAACCTGATTTTTAGTGCGGAACATCTAGCTATTAGTATACAACCTCTCTAAATAATTATATTTATAAAATTAATAGCCTAATACAGCAAAGGTATGTTTCAATTAAAGTCAATTTTATTTAATACGGCTTATGCGAACTATACATACCTCGAATGCATTAATAATTAAAAAATAGTATAGTAAAATAAGCGATAATATAATAACGCTAATAATAATGTAACTTTAGAATTACAGGATTACAAGAATGATTACAAGAATTACAAGTTGAGAGTTTAGACACGATGCTATTTCGAATTAATGTCCTTCGTATGTCAAGTCATTACAAATTTTCTCGTGCAAACGAACTCGTCATTACACACGATAGGCATATCGACTTCATGTTCTCATGCTATTCCGTTAGTCTAGGGACAGTCCATTAGCAAAGACGAATTTCGTCGGTGGGGTACAGCCGGCTGAAATCTATCGAGTGTAACGATAGACGGCTTAACGATATTGCCCCTGCGATAGATAGTCACAGCGATTTTAACGTCGTTAAGGGTAACGTGAAAACGAAGTTAAATGCTTCACCCACTCCCTCCGCTCTCATCTCCGTTCACGGGCTGCGTTCTCTCGTTCCGGCTCGATGCAATGCGGCGCAAGATGCGCTTAATTGCAGTCGCCCACCTCGCCGGAACATGAAACCCCGCTTAACATAATTTCCGTACTATGTAATACAATACCGCTCGACTTTCCGAGTACGAACATTTAATTAACCGTTGGTGTCTAATAGGGGACCTACGATAAAGCAACGTGGGCACGCCTAATGATGTAATTATGCGATTATGATGGAGCCAATTAACGATTGAATTATGCTCCATCGTGGAGAACTTCGCAAATTTCAAATATATAAAATTCAACTCTACTTTTAACAAATATTGAACATAATTTTTGCAGTTATTTCAAAACTAATGGCTAATGAAATATTTTAATTTGTTAATAAATATTGATATTTCAGCATAAAGTTAAATGCAATCTTCTTAATGTATAATGCAATAATGCAAGTCTTGTTATTAAAAATTTTTGTAATTCCATTAGTTTAATTAAACGTTAAAAAAAATTTTAGCAAAAAACCTGCATTGCACAGTGATTAATTAAGTAACAGTTAATTTCATTCAACGTCGTTAATTGAGTTGACATATCAGTCGCGATCTGCATTTTTCGATGAAAATGAACGCTTGTAAAACGAATTTACACATCTCGCGAGAATATCGGTTAGTTATCGGAAATTGTAACGAATCATGCGGAATAATGCGGCGCACTGAGCGACGGTATGAATTATCAGGTCCGTCGTTTAGAAATTTGGTGGATAATCACGGCAGGGATTGCCGAATTGCGGCTCGAATTCGCGTGACGCGCATGAATAATGGGCTTGGAATTGCACGACAGACCTGCAATAGCAGGTGAATTAATAGCATAACGAAGACATCTTTAACGGAAATAATCATATACGTCTTCCTAGAATTTGTATTTCAATGGTCCTTCCCTGATCATATGTGCGTATTCATAGATTTTAAGCATTAAAATGAAATAGTAAATTGACAACATTTAATATAATTTAATTCTAGTTAACGCACGAATTAATTATTAAATCAATCATGCATATTTTTCAATTGTGAAAATGAATAACTTGATAATTGTAACGTAAAACGCTTTTATTTATAATTTAAAAGTGAATATATTGATTAAATTTTAATTCATTAACTCATGTTATCATGATTAGATGCACATTTAATCTTGGTTAATTTTAGATAATAAAATTATACTTCGATATTAAATAGATTTTGGCGCTTTTAGTCGAAATTTTCGTACTTGCCCTTGCGCATTAAAATAAAATTAGCAAGTCTTCCTAAAGGGGGAAATGTCCACTTAGGAGAATTTAATCTCATTAAATGGCGCACATATACCAGCAAGACAGGACTGCATATTTTGATATTTCTTTTGTTCTGCACAAATTAAATGTTTATTATTCTAGTCTGATATAATTTACATGAGAAAAAATCAAGTATGTGTGTTTTCAATTAAAAATTTTATCAATTAAAAAACTCTCTCTCTCTCTCTCTCTCTTTCTGTATCGTGCGGCGAGTTTAACCTATTAACGCTCAAAATGGAAGTATTAAGCCTGATCTACAATTGCTGGAGTAAGCTTGGCAAAAGCTGGAGTAAAAAGTAAGAGTAAAGTAATTTCCTTCTGCGCTGTGATTGACCGAGCGTTAAGAAAAGCAGGAGTGGGAATAAGACGAAATGAAAATAATTTATTTCGTTTACGCCCTTACGCCAGCTTTCTTACGCTGGATTACCTTTTACGCCTAGTCTTACTTCTTACTCCATGCTTACTCCAGCTATTGAAAACCAGGCCTTACATTTGTAACAATCGTAATGTACGGATAGCTTACAAGATGTACATCGTAATTTCGTTTTCTATAATAGCGTCCTGTAAAAAAGATTCATATTTAAAGAACTCACACGTGTATTCGCATGAACTCGTCCAGTCACGTAATGAAATAACAGAAATTAAAATACTGTACGTGTGGAAGTCGCGAAATATTGCATTTGAGATATTACAACGTAATATTACGATATTCAGTTTTATTCAGTTCTCAAGTATTCCTTCGGCACTCGAATTCGATGCAGTAATCTCCGTAATCAAAAATTATAAACGTAATTTAATTTCTGTCGTTTGCTATTTGTCATTTAATTGTTAACGTTAAATATAATTAATTTACTTTTAGTAGTTTATAAATAATAATTTAATATTACATACGTAATTTTGAAAATAATGTTTTGTTACCCATCTAGTAAATACAAAAAACACAAAAAATAACCTACTTTTCCATTTCTTCTCTACAAAAATCTCTCTTTTCATGAAAGATTAATTATTTAAATTTCAAATCTCAGTGACCGAGTCTTTAAATTTCAATTTTAGTAACCAAGTCTTTATATCGTTTGTATAATCCGATAATTATACAAACAAAATGAAACTAAACTTTGAAAAGAGAATTACGCAAAACAGAATCATTTTATAATAGAGGTCAATTCCAGAAGCTGTCAAATACCAATTGCTGAACGAAATAAACGAGTGGTATCAATGAGCGATATTGAATACGCATTGAATATCATTGATCACTGATTAAATATCAATTTGAGTTTATCCACAACCGCAAGTAATCAATGCAGAAACGCCATCAAATGTTCTCTCATCAAATGTCGATGGAACAGCTGTAACAAGGTCGAGTATTTCGTTTATACTCTCTATCCAGTTTATTGCTTAAAAAAATAAAAATAAATAAAAAAACCTACGACTTTTTCTACGTAATATAATGTTGGATTGCGCGAATCACATTAAAAAAAAAATAAGAATAATATCCTAAGATAATAATATAATAATCAAAATACAACGTGACGCGCAGGAAATATAATTCTCTTTCGTGGCGATAAAGGAAGATAAATAAATAAAATGGCTAGTAATAATAAAATAATAATAAAATAGAAAAAATAAAAAATAGGTAAGACAGCCGTGAGGTAAGAGATGAAAATAGTAATATGTACCATTGTAATGAAAAGCTAACAGTTTGTTCACGATATTGAAATATCGCTAGATATATGTAACATGAATAAACGAACGTGACTGTCGACAGTGAGCGATTTTCGCTTTTTCTTCAGAAAATACAGAGAGAAATACGGAAAAGAAAAAGAGAGAAGTACGGAAAATTAAAGTGAGAGAAAGAGAAAGAAAGAGTGGTTTTATTATTATTGCTGACACGAGGATTATTTGACCAGCTTATCTCAACTAACTTGAAAGCTTCCTCACCAAGCTTTTGCTATTTTTTCTCTAAGATAATGTAATATTTTGTACGCAAAATTATTCCTGCAAATCTAATTAGCTTCTGAAACAGTGGTGAGGCTCGTATTTAAAAAAGAGGGAGAGAAGACAAAAAATTTCATTAGCGAAAAATAAACATGAAGGTTGCAATGTTTTCATTCCTTTGTTATACAGTATTTTATAAGCAACATAAAAAACGCGAATTCCCAAAAATTAAAAGTGTTTACAAAAATATCCACACTTGAAAGTTTATTTAGTAAACTTAATAAATTGCTTAGAAGTATTAATTAAAAAATGTTGAAGTCACAAATTAATATCACTAAAACAATAAAATTAAATTAATAATAATGACAGTAAAATGTCGTTAAAAGTAAAATAACAATAATTTATCAAAAATATTGGTATATGCATTTTACTACAGATATCAGAACTTTGCAAATTCGTATAGCAAGAAAACTGCATTATAAGTTCAAAACCTCGGCAGAAAAGCGTATGGAAATCTGTTGAACTCGACGAGACTCGTTAAAAAATCCGAAAATTGTGTCGTAACGAATACGTACAACTTACTTTTGCTTCTCACTAATTTTCCAGCTTAAAAAACAAAGAAAATTATTTTTGCTACTATTCACAACTATTGTAAATGTGAAGATCTCGAGAGAAAAAATGTAGCTATATTGTACCAATATTACTGATATTTTCTGATATCGATGACCATCTCTATTATACGAAGAAATTTTTGTCGCTTTTCGTGATATATCGAAATCTCCCGCAAGCGAGATATGGAAAGGATTTACATTGAGTAGGAGAATGGGATAAAATGTCGAAGAAACAGCGCGTTTTATCGACACCATTTACAACAATAGCTTTTGTCCAGCCTTTTCTAGCCGTATCGAAAATCGCCAGTCTCTTCTCGATCGATCGAATCGTATGCGAAGGGAAACGTCGTGGTTGCGCTTTCCTATTTCCCGGCAATTTCCGGAATGGGACATGATCGATTATGAAACACTCTCTCTCTCTCTCACACACACACACACACACACACAAATTTTTCCCCAAGCATCATGCAGCATTCTCATTCCTTCGTCAACGATTTAACTCACGTTCGAAGGTGAAGGTCGTTGTGACAACGTGGCAATAAGTCATTGATTTTTCAATTATCGGCAGGATAAAATTTCTAAAGTCGCACCTTTGCCATAAATATGATACTAAGAAATTAAATCGTAGGAAAAAGGGAATTTCTTTCGGAGGACTAGAACGAGGTCACGGGAGAAAGGCGAAGTGGTCGTAAAGTCGTTTAGTATTCCGGCGATATCGTCTTTCAACGTAAAGGTACACCGATTAGCTCTGTGACGAACGAATTGGCGATCCAGGAGAACCGCGAACAAAATCGCCGACGTGCCGAAAATAGAAGGATATAGAGAAGACGTGACTGGCGTATCGCCGAATTTTCTCACCGATTTCTTAGATGTACTGCTTGATGTTATATTTTTATGAAATATAACATGCAAAATGATAATTCGTAAGATAGAAAATGTGTAATTGACAGACATCGTTATATAAGGACGTAAAACCTTTTAAATTATATTATCTCTTGTAATATCATTAACCACTTAAGTGAAAAAAAAAACAGAAAAAAATCGAATGTCATATCATTATTTTCTACTTGTTACTAATCCGATAAATTTCTTTGTCGAGATCTAAGGAATGGAACGAATGGAACGATGTAAAAATAACAAGTAACAAACGATTAAATATTAAGACGCAACGAGAAAGGAAAGAAGAACGTAAAGATTAATTAATCAATGTTTCATTAAGTCTTCCTACTTTGCTGATAATAATTAAATAAGAAAATACTCCTCGCGCGATAATTGTATTCCGAGAGATAGAAAGAATAAAAATTAATTTTCTAATATTACCATGCATATTTTTATATGTTATTGATTTTATTATATTTTTATGTGTTATTCTATCTTATATAACGATTTTAATGTTCTTCTGTCATATCTTATTCTATTAATTCAGTATAAAATTTTTATTCTACAATTACTGACATTATTCTGATGTTTCAGCGCATTCTTTCATTGCTTTCATATTTAAGTGAAAATTCCATACTATTAGAATATTAAATGAACGCTTTGTCTGCCTGAAATTAAACTTACCTGTAGGTGATGAACGCAAACACCAGGGCCACTAGGGACAGACTTCCTCCGAGGACGACGATAATAGACTCAGCACCGCCGTCCTGGTCGAAGGCGATTCCCGTGGAAACGCCATAGGCTATTCCGCCGCTGGGCTGCGGAAAACCGTGAATTGCGCCGGTGTATAAGCGTCCTCCATGTTTGTCGTTATGCCCAACATCTGCGACAAAGTAAATCCAATTATTAAACCCGAATATAAATGAAAAGTAAACATAAAGGCAATCAGAAAAGAAAGGGATAATTTATATATGTAAGGGAAAGAGTGGCGGGGATACTCGCGCTTTTTGAATTTTTAATTAACCGCATGTTTAATGTACGGAAAGAGAAAAATAATGAAAGATAGAAAGTGGGTTTAATTAACTGAAATTAAATTAATGCAAACGGCCAACGCAAATACTTTTCGCCATTTACATGGCTGCGGTTAAACTAAAGGAAGAACAAATTAATAACGTTTTACCGCGATAGCGGTAGACCTTCGGTTTCCATCGCCACAAATTTTAATTAGCAACGAAAACCATTAACTCTCGTGGGTGCGAATTTTGACAACTCAAAACGCTGGGAATGTTAGAGATTACTGCACCCAAGGAAACAGCTTTCTGTAATATATTCGGGCCAGTGCTCGTGTTACTGTTATATCTCTAGACGATATCAGAATACAGGTCTCGAGTGTAAACCTTAGTGCTAGCAGACGAGGACACTTTATATGTATATTGGATATAATTTCATTTTCTTGTCATAAAGATATAGTACTGAAAATTACTGGATCTACATCTAATATTATTTTAATTATATCTAAATATATAAAATAACTATTCATTTGATTACAACGTAATTATATCTCTCCACAATTTCTACTAGCAGTTACAAAAAATTTAAGAAGAATAAAATAAACAGCGAAATACTTCAAAATTTATTCCGACATGTGCGGATTAAGCTTACACCGTTTCTAATTCACAAATTTCAATAAAAGTTCAGTGAGATCAATTATTTTCGAAATACATTTTACTTATCTATAATAATAACAGCTATATTTTAAATTGATTTATTAAAATTAAAGTTTTCTATTTATTTATAGCTTAAATTTTATAACAATGCTATAAATCAATAATATTGCAGTAAAAAATAACGTAATTAGTATATAATAACAATTTCATCTTATTTCCCTGTACAAGAATTCTTACAAATTGTCTTTCAAAGTATTGTAAATCTCGATTTATTCGATTCAAATTCCGGGAACCGTCGGACTTGTTTTAATTTGTTCTACTAGCACACGTCGACGTGTGGTGTCGTCATACATTATGTATTTTATTTTGTAAACAACGTAATCATAACGGTGCATTTTATCGACGTAATTAGTGTAGATAATTAAATGCTTCTGTTTTCCAGGTGTATGTATACATTTGACAGGCATTTATTTATCTAAAATTGAATTTTGTTATCTGAATTCAACGTATGTAATTTTATAATTTATGCGAACACGAACTTTAAATGTAAAAAAACATAACGTTGCGAAATCGTATACAAGATATACTCAACAACGACGTTGGCCAATCAAATATAATTAACTTGTTAATTGTGAGCACATTTGCATTGTCAACTTCGAGTAACATAGATTACAGGCAAAAGTTTTGCCACGTAGCGGCAAATCGATCAATCGTTCCCGTGAACTGGCCAGCAAATGAGATTTTTAAATTAATAATAATACGCCGTATGCTAATTCGAAGTTGATAACTTAACCATCAAGTTTTAATTGAATCAACCGTTTTGAAATCTTCGATTAATAATGCAAACTATACGAGAAACACAATGCAAACGTTCTGCCATGTATATCTTGTACCTTATTCTTCATTTAGCCAACATTTACCTTTATTAGAAATGCTTTTTTGCAAGTATATATTATTAGTAAATTAATTATACTATTTCAAATTTATTATTAAATAAGTATCGATCCTTACATCACTTTATTAGCAGAATTTTTTTGATTTTATTAATATAATTAAATGTAATTAAAAAATTGTTAACATTGATAAAATCGACACACAATTATGGTGCAATATATTATTTAGTAAAATAAATAATTACATTACTTTAACAAAAGTATCTCGCAAGATTCTTTGTTTATTATTAATGCCTAAAATCACACAGTCTGACGCTTTAAACTTTCCACTTTATACATTAATAGGATAAAGAGTAAAAAAGCTTTGTATGTAACATGGCTTTCCTTTCTTTACAACAATACTCTTCATGCAATAACAATTCATCATCCATCTTGAGAAATTACACGACGCCTTCCCCTGGGAGCTGTATAAACATGAAACGTTAACAGGCTTCCGGACTTTATCCGACGTACACGTAAACGCGCGCGAAAGCTATACTTTCCTCATTTGTGTAAAATTTATTTTTACACACCATCGTACGTGTATAATTAATATTTACATAATATTTTCATTCGTAAATTTCTCTTTTCTTCCTACTCTGTCGATTCCTATGTATCGATAATCCCTTTCAAACTTACACAAGTTCTATCAAAAATCATTATTTTTTCCCCTCAATAATGTAAAAATTTCATTACAAAAAATTTATTGATCGGGGTCATACTTTTTCTAATTTTTATTTTTCATCAATTTTAATTAATTTTTTTAGTAATCCAAATATAAACTTTCATTAAAGTAGAAATTATATTTAAAATTAATTTATTCAAATTAAAACCTTTCATCTCTTTGTAGCTTAAAATTGTATGACAACACTATAAATCAATAATATTAAAATAAAAATAACGCGATTAATCAATTTTTTCTTATTTTCTCAAATCGCGATAAATGAAACTTGAGCAAATTCCATTATTAAAGATAGGCAAAACATATATTTTATAACTTTATCTACGTTTATTTATAGTAAAATATATTGCGAGACAGTGCAGCATAGGGGATGAAATGTAGCGTTTCGAGCCATCAAATGTTTGATGCATTGCAATGACGAGCGCGATCTACAAGCGTGATCAATCGTAAATGCGAAACGGGACGTGTCGCGTTATACCAATCAGCACCAGTTGGCAACTGGTGCAACTGCACACTATACGTAATAACGTAACGTTTAATGGCATTCGATGATAGTTTCGCGCATCCGTGATATATCGGTTATCAGTCATGCGGACGAAACATGTGAAAATACGTGGCAGATGATATCAAGCAGTTATACTACTTTGAACCGCGTTCGCGCAAGTGAATATCCCGACGTTTGCTCCGACGGCTCGCCGGTTTTTTTTTATTTTGTTCCGAGCTTCATCGTACAAAGCAGCCTCAAGCTTTTCCGCGGTATTTTTTGGGGTTTTTTTTTTGCGTATGTTGTATCTATGACGCGAATCACGGCCGACAGATTGACGACGGATGACGACGATTTATCGGGCCGCATAATTCGGCCTCGCAGCGAACTGACATGACGATCTTTTGACGACTCCTTTTTTCACGTTCAGTCGCATGTACACATATTCCAGCATTTCAGTTTCAAAAATTACATTTCCAGTAAATATCGAAGTCAAATAAAGCTCATTTTAATGGAATTGCTTGCACCTTAGTAAAAAAAAATTGTGATAAATCATAACAAAATATCAAAAGTAATTTGTGTTTAAATGTTACATAACAATTCGAATTTACAAAAATGTTTTTTGTAGAATATGTGTCTGTTGTCCCAAGATATATTATTTCGAAGCGAACGTAAAAATATTGACTTCCAAGCTTTATTTAAATAACTGTTAAATGCCGATTAACGATTGAAATAATATTTCAAGGGAAAGATTTATATTTAACATGAGCCAGCGAGCGAATACGATTTTCCATAAACGTATACGCATTTCATCTCGCTCTTACTGACGCTGCAGCCACCTGAACGCAATTGATTGCAATTCACATGTATTCGTATCCCGTGTACACACGTACATACACGTCTATCAACGAGTATGCTGCTATATCATCGCTTCTCTTCACACGCATCTAATTTCAATATTTGTTATAACGCAGCGCAGCGATTCAGTCATCAACAACGAGCGGCGTTGCAGAACGCGTGGAATAAGAGCTACGGTGTTTTGGTTCTTTTTTTCTTTTGTTTTTCTTTTCCAAGCGAAGAGAGTGAGACTTACCTCGCGTTCTTGGCGGGACGAGCCGATAAATAAGCAGCAGGATCGAGAGGGATCACGCGGCTCCTCGCGGTCGTTCATGTTCCGCGGCGACGACGACGACGACGACGGCGATGATGATCCATGTGACTCGGGGTGGCCACGTGATGCCGGCCCCGGGGGACGCTCGCTCCCCTGCTCCCCGTGACCGTTATCAGTTTATCACTCCGCGATCGCCCGCCGCGCGTTTCATACGTGCTTCCGGCCTCGAGGATCGCGTCGCTTCTGTGCCGACAAGTTCCCTCCTGATATACGCCGGGCGACGTGCGACGGTCACGTCCAACGCGTCTGCAAAGATATTTCACGCAACGATAGAAAAAGAGGTTGACGAGGGAAAACGCGAACTGCTTTAACCAACTACCTTACTTTATCAAGTATGGCGTCGACTGAGAATCGGAGTCCGAACCGATCGACCGAGAAGTATCGAGATTCGATCTCGCAGGTTCGATCGCTCGGCAAGTGAGGGAGTTGCTGTTGCCTCGTCACGACCAAATTCAAATTATAGTAATCGAAACCGCCGTTTTCGGTTAACAAATATGGCGGTTGCGATTTCAATGGAATCTCGATCTCTGAGAGATCATCATCATACTCGATGGACTTGGCCGCGACGAGAGACTCGTCGTGTTTCTCGTCAGACGCGGTCAAATATTCGCGAATAAATATGAATTCACATTAATGCACAGAGTTTATGTATTTGTAGCTTTCATACACTAGACTAACTTGCCTCCCGACGTTAATGGGAAATCGCGCGGGAAGAGAGACGCGATGAGATTCTTACCGTATCTTCCGCCGTTGACCTCCAGCGACCGTCAAGGTCCGACTTTTCCTATTTTCGGTTCATCAGTCTCACTCGACACGTTCCTTTTTCGTTTAGGATCTCCACCGCATCTCGTGTGGTGTCCAAAGAATTCGACGACCAAGCTTGACTCGACAGTATCACATACACGACACGGTCGCGCGTGAAATAAGAATCGGGCGAACGAATCAAGATCGGCTCCGAGAAGTATCGCCGTCGCTCGCTGGACGGAAACCGGAAAAGAAACGCGGACGCGGACGTGGACACAAATGCGAACACGACGGACCGCGGGCCACGACTGCGACTACTGCGAGGAACGAGGAACTCGTTCGCGCCCCGCGAACGCGCGCGCGGATCTGCGATTCTGCGCCGCGCATGTATATACTTACGTACTATACGTAGTACAACGTACACGCGCGCCAAGTGTACGGCGTGAAGTTTGCCCAATCTCCACGGGGACCGAGAGGCATTCCGCTCGATTATACCAGCGCGCATAATTTCTAATTCTCTCTCTCTCTTCTCGAAAATTATTCATTTCCGCGGGCAACGTAATTGAATTAATTATTTCAAGAAGTGTATTAAAAAGTACGCTCGCAAAATTGCAAAAACATTTACGTCGTAGCACATCTAGAGACCACACACACACACACATACACACACACATTTCTTCCGATTATTTTCCCCGCGCTATCCGCCGACCAATTAAGTTTCTTCATTATAATTTATAAGTTAAAAATTAAAATTCGCTAGAGAAATGCTAAATATATTGATGCAAAAAATATCTTTTGGTTAATTGTATTAACTCGAGAAAATCCAACAAATATTTGTTAAAAAATATTTTCCTTGTAAAAAATTATTGCCAAAATACTTTGTACATATTACATCCTTTTTTTCTAGAATATATTATATCAACGTTTGCTTTTGCAAAGGGGTTTCGACATTTTTATCATTTTTGATTTGTAACTGATATCGTACCGTATATATATATATATATATATATATATATATATATATAATATGTTGTGGCAAATGACGGGAAAATGGGAAAACAAACAGATGTTCGAAATAGATAGCGTTTGAAAAATTGCATAAAATTATATCACGCGAGTTAAATTTATGGCACGAAATTTCTAAACGCCACGTGGCGCAATATAGCACTAATATAATATTTCCTGCGTGTGAGATAACTCGTCAACAGCATGTTGCAAGCAAAAATCACTAAATACATAATCCTCAAAATTTCAAATTGATTTAAATCGAGTTTTACAACTGACGCAACTTCAGGCTAATTTATGTCTTTAATAATGCAATATATATAATCGATATTTTTCATAACTTAAAAGCAAAGAATAAAAATTACAACTTATTCATACCTTATTAATAGTAATATTATCATTTCTCAATCAAAAGAATAATTATAAGAGTTAAAACAAATAAATAAAATAAATTATTTACATATTTAATAGTTGTTAATTTATTTAAAAATAATTTCCCAGTAATAAAATAAATAATCATTGATTGTATATTGATAGTGATTTAAACACTCAAATAGATATATTTATCGAATAAATTATCTAGAAAATGACTGGATAGATTTAACAGTTTTTAGTAATACAATTAATATTACTATCGTTCCTTTTTTTGAGTTTAATTCTTCGACTTAAATTCTTTAATTCTCCCATTGAGAGATGATCGATAAACTGAGACGAATTATGAGAGGAAATATCTGCCTGTCGTTCACGAGGCCAGAAAATTTGCGGTCACTCGCTTGCGAGCAACGGAGGCAAGATTAGATACTACCATCGAGAGGACGAGAAGGTGGACGACCATTGAGAGTTATGGTAATGGAACGGGGGTGGATAACCCAATTTCGAAAGGACAAAAGGATCATCCTCGTTGCGTCAGGACAATGTGCCTGGCTGTAACAGTATCGTTCAAAAAGATGGATCTTTGAGGACTATTATCGACCCGATGATTTCCAATCTTCGCGCAAATAAAAATTAAATACTAGCTATAATTTGTATTGTAACATTAAAAACAAATTTTTATTTTTATAAACTAGATAAATCAAACTATGAATAATTTATTTTTATACAATAATTGATAATTTATCAAAACTATATTAAAACCAAATCATTATATTTTCTACAATTTTCGTTATATTAAGGGTTTCACAAATTATCTTGAGCCCCTCGAGATTTATAGTTAACCCTGACACTACTCCAGCTGTCGCAGTGTGCGCTTGACAGAGATAACGATGCGCGTTATATTACCTCAGCAAGATGGGAAAGCGCCCTCGGGGTGAATCAGAGACACGAACAAGCTACAGCGCATGCGAAAACAAGACTTGTTTAAAAAGTTAATTTGCAAGCATATCCTAAAAGATATAAGCATATCCTAAAAGAATAGAATATATATGTTAATTGAGGTGAAACGCAGTCCCTGTTAAAGCCTTAACTTGTTTTATTAATAAATTAATAGACCATTGTTCAATGAAAGTTTATCTTTAACATGATGATTGACATAATTCAAATCTCTAATGTTAATTTATTTATTAATATTTTGTTTACTTAAAACAAAATATGATTCAAATACGCAGAAATAATATTTTAAACTACTTACAGATAAACTTGTTATTTATTCGTATATTCAAGTAAAGCGTAACTTTAATAAGGCATATTTCATTACGCAACTGTCTGTCAAGCCTAAAGGTACAATAATCTGTCTTCATTGTATGGGCGGTGGCAATCTAGAATTTAGAATCGTGGAGATAGAATAATTTAATTTGTAAACGACAAAAGAAAGCTACAAAGAAAGAGTATCTGCGAGATCTTGGCAACACCATATGGCAGTATCCCGCGCTGATCTCGATAAGCTATCTCGATATTCTTGATGCGTACGTGCACAAACGAAAACATGGCGTGAAGGAATGTTGCTGATTCATCAATTATAAAATGTCCAGTAATTATAAAATATACAGTCGTGTGTTTAATAATCCTCATATATAAAAAGTTAGTTTCTTTATTTTCTTACTCATAAAATACTCGTCCATATACACTCTCAAAGCGAATAATACGCATGCATCTTTGTCGCGTACACATTTACAAAACAAGAATGTTTCGTACCGTAATATATAACAATATACATTTATATGTACAGAAAAGATTTTAATTATATTTACAGAAATTTATCTCAACAAAGTCATATTTTCCAATTATCGCAGTACCGTTAACTATACTACTTATTATGTCAGTCTATAAATCATCCTCACAAAAATCGATCTCGTGATATGTTTCTACTACCCAGCCAAGGAGGTACTTAACTTTCTCTGTCGCTTCATCAGTGGCTTTGTAACCCTCAATGGCCTCGGACAGGCACTTCGATAAAAGTTTTAACAAAGGCTGAGAACAAGAAAATTGATATTAAGAACATAATGTGATATACAATTAGGAATTTAAGACAGTACACCAGGACATGGATCATTAAACTATTTGTGTAAAATATTTTGTATCTAATATATCTAATCTTACATTTTTTAATGCGGTTTTCTTTTAAAAAAAGAGAAAAAAAATATTACATTTTACATTACTTTTATGAAACTAAAATTACAAAAATTATATACATATGTATAATTTATTTTTTTTTCTCTTTTATCATTTTATCTCAATTGATTTGGATTATATCACATATACACTTACCACAGGCCAATCTTGTCTGAATAAAGCTACACACTGATCGCTTAAATTGTTTCCATCGAGTATCTTTGTTTCTAATAGCCTTTTCAGAAATTTTCCAAAAATTGGCCACATTGTGTCATTCCGTGGCTGCGTCAGCAACATAATATTTCTAGAACACAGAATTCTATGCATAGGCGAATCATCTTCGTCATCTTTTAGACTGTCTAATGACCATATTTTAATCAATTTGTCCTGGACCTCTTGCGTAAAGAGATCTGTTCTATATGCCACTGAAAATGCAGATTATCATAGTTGTGTGCAACTTTAATATCAAACTTAACATTACAGTATTAAACATACCTAAAAACAGCGCAAAATCCATACTGAGATTATACAAAACTTTCTGTGGTCCTGGTAATAAATCACTTCTTTGATTAAACGAGTGATACAGTTTGTCTAAAATGTCCAATATAGACGATATAGTTAAATCTATACCATGGTTATCCAACATATGCCATATCAATTCCTTTAGGCAAAAACAAGTAAAAAAATATTTAAACATTAATAATTTAAAATTATTCATTCAGAAACAATAAAAATTAATATTTTTTTAGAAAAAAATTTTTTTTTCTCGGGCGCGTGTGTGTGTGTGTATGTGTGTGTGTGTGTACATATTCTTTATTAAATCATACGAGTATTCTTACCCGAACCTTGTCCATCATAACAGTAGGACTAGGAGTATCTGTATTGTGATGTTTTTCTTGCTTGGAATGTATAGGACTACTGTTCCGAAAGAATCTATTAATCTCAAGTTCCATGTCCTTTATAAACAAGGAATCACCGGCAATATGTGACTGAATCCACTGATTTATTCGTTCCATCGCCATTCTAGTCGCGATCTTAATGCACATTTCCTTGACTGCCATTAGAGAATCTTCTGCCAACAAAGATTCTATCGATGCAGCGACTCGCGCCTCACAAATCGTCGGAATTGTTTTCTCACACTGATCTTTTAACTCTCTCGACGCGTTATTGGCCAATGTATTCATGTCGCTCACTAGTGAAGCCTAAACATCAAACTGAGATTTAAATGCTTAATCTCTTCCTATATAATATAAACTTTTCTTTTTATAATTGCACACAAACATTACCTTAAATTCATTGAAGTAATTTCTCAACAGTTCGCTCTGTTCATCAGAATCTTTCTCGATGTGCTTATGTTTCAAAATTTTTCTGAAACAATTTAAATTTGCTTCTCGCGACGAAGCCAATAAGGTGTTGCATATGTGCTTCACACAAGTTGACGCAACTCTTTCGGAAACAAAATCAACAGTCTTTCGAGTAGAAGCCGGTTGTCCATGAAAAAAAGCTTCTTCCAATTGCAGCTGTCAAAAGGAAAATTGAACGTATCACGCAACATAATAACGTTATATAGATATATTAAATATAAATAAATTAAATAAACAATACCTCCAAATGTTTTGCACGAGTAGTGCCTCCTAATTTACGTAATTTGCTGGTAACGGGTGTAATATGCTTATTAGAATTAATATTCAAATTTGTCCCATTTCCTTGAAACACAGAAAGAGTTGATTCCATTCGCGGACAACACATACGCATCGTTCGATCGGTAATTATATCCAATTTATCAAGACTACTTTTGATGGGAATTTTCGATGCGCAGTCGGCGGAATGCAAATTCTTTTTCTTTTCAGAAAATTTTTCAATCTGTTTGAGACTCTTTAGTTCCTTGATTTTGCAATTCTTTTGCCAGACAACGTAAAAATCTCTGGGAAAATTTGGTAGCTCAAACAGCCAACATAAACTCGATTTGAGCAGTACAGCCGATTGTTGAGAAATAAGACAATCAGGGGCAAAAAGATCAGTCTGATTAATAGCATGATAAATGTAATATAACAGTTCTAAGATCTGCTTATAGTATGGCAGTCGAAGTGACACAATGTCCATCATAGCCAGATATTTTACTACCCAAGGTATTGTCAATGACAGTTTGCCTTCGATTATAGCGTTCTGAAGACATGCTTGTAAGTTCAATGATGGTAATACCTAAATAACAATCAAAAGATTATTTAAAGAAAATTAAAAAAAATGTTTTTTAGACACAATTTTTAAATGTTATGTACTTTGCTTCTTATCTCTACTTGTGTTATTATAATCTCTTTTGTAGTGTTACATTCAGATCTGTATGGTAATGATATTAAAAGTCCTAATACTTTTGCAAGAAGCCTTAAACTGGCTAAACAAGTAATAAAATTCTGTTGAGTTTGATCGTCAACCATTGTTTCTGCAAAAAGAAAGGTAGAGAACAATTATCTTCCTAAAATCTTAAATAGAATGTAAACAAATAATTAAATTATTTAAAAAATAATAAAAATTGTACCTGAGTCTTCTATCTCACTATTAGCAAATTGAGTATCGTTCAATTCCATTATCTCATGTACAAAACAGTTCTCCAAATGTGTATAAAATATTGGATTAAATGCGTGCAATATAAAATCTTTAAAAAATTCCTGCGTACCAGGAAATGAAGGACCAATACTTTGATTCTGTGATGGTAAAGGAGTCACAAATCTCTTACTGAGTTGCGTCAATTTTTCTGGATTAACATGCTTTAAAGCTTTCAGGAAATTCAAGCTCTCATCATCCACTACATCATCCTATAATTAATGATGTAAAATTGTATCATTATTGAAAACATTTTTATCATAGTAATATAATAAAAAAAAAAGAATATAAACAGCTATGAATTTACCTGATGTCCATTCTGTATGCATGATGTTAGCAATTGTGACTTAAATAACCTAGCAATGTGATAATAATTAGTGCAGTCATTATGCAACGTCAACATATTTCTTATTTTGCCACCTAGTGCAATTTGGAATACCCATCCTGGTACCAAATGATTCACTTCCCAAATTCTTAGGATATCGTAAAAGGCATCTCGCTGCTTTTTGAAGGTATGGAACGCCATGGCAGACGAAAAATTCTCGCGATTGTCAGTGTCAATTTGAAAAGACACATTTATCTCCCCCATCGTGCACGTCAATTTTTAGCTGGCTACAAACAACGATAAACATTTAAATGTCGCAAAAAAATCTCTAAAAAATAACTTTTACAAGTAATTTGTGTTCATTTATAACAACCTGTTCGCTGGCCAAGTATCTCGTTCCTTTTAATTAAACATTTCAAAATCATAAAAATATATTTTTCCGTCCATAAAGGTTAACTTTTCGAAGCATGTCAGACAAATTGCGAAGAATTGTCGAAGAGTGAGACTTCAATTAAATACAGAGAACGTACAATTATCGTTGTTATACAATCTTCAATCGCACAGTGCACATTTTTCGGTGTCAAGATCGTATTTTCAAACATATGGATACATATCACCGCATTCTATCAATATTTTCTCGCTATACAACCGGGTCGGCTAGATAAGATTAGGTTAGGTTACATTACATTGAACGCTGGCGCCTCTACGATCGGTAAACGTAAAAGAACACGGGATCCCATGCGAGCTTCCACTCTCGAACTTCCGACCACTTTTTGGTCAAGTGGTTGCACAATCTACTTCTACCAACTTCTACGTAGAGCCACTACGGCTCGATACGACGATAGAAAAAAAGGAGATAGAAAGAAGGTAGGAAAGGAAATCGAATAAGGAACACGAGAGATAAATTGACGCGCGTGATCTGAGGATCAACGGTAGTGATTCGGAGAGACAGGAGTATCATGCCAGTGAAGTGCGACGACGATTGGAGGAATTATCACGAGGCATCACTGTCGCTATCGATATCCGCTCGGGCGATCACGTCAGTATCGATATACGTGTCGCGCCGTTGCTCCTGAGGAAAAAGGAGAAGAAGACGAAGGTGCAGTCGATGACGCCGATGACGCCGTGCTATCACGAATCGTGCAAACGCAAAATATAACCTCTCCAGCGCCAGTAAGATGCGCCAGCTTTTGTCGGTCCAGTCGGAGACATCATTGTTCCGAGAAACCTGATCTCGCTTGGCCACGCGCCCCACGCGTCCACAAGCGTCGCACACCTAACGATTCGTCTCCGCGATCCTCGTCTCGGTCGCTCATCATGAAAGTGATCGTAAAGAAGCTGCAGGGGAAAGAGTGCGTCGTTGACGTGAGTACAGCGTGGCTGTTGCGTTGCTCCCTTATTTTCTCATCAAGCATGCATTATTTCCTATCTGAATTTCATCGTAGACTAATATTCGCAATATTGAAGCCTCCACATGTTCATCCTTATCTCAAATAAATTTGCTTGCTCGAACGTTCGTTAATTGAGAAATTAAAAATGCCAAGGTTCGTCTTTACGACGAGCTTCTCTCTGACGTCATAGTTTGTTTTATTTTTCGAAGTTTCGAACGTTTCTTTTGAGAACTTGCTCATAGAGATTATTTTCAAGTCGTTATACACATGATTTTAGATACTACCATCGGAGACAGTGTTGGAACTCAAGCACAAAGTGAGTGACCTATTGGGCATTGATGTACCGCAACAAAGATTATTACTCACTGGCAAGACTTTAGCGGGTAAGGACATACAATCTCACTTAGCATTGTGTATCACTATAATTTTTCATTATCACTATTCTTTTATTTGGTGGTTTTCAGATGAGAATCCCCTAAGTTTTTATCCAGGTATCAAAGATGGCAGTAAGTTAAATCTCTTGGTGATTAAAAAAGCAGAGGAAGGCTCCAGTGAAGCAAGATCCTTACCCCAACAGAAAACGGGTGTTCATCTGCTGAGAGAAGAGGTAACTCGAGTGCTCAGGCATTACTACACGGTTTCCGAGACTGAGTCCATAGTCAACGAGCTGATAAAGGACTTGAAAAACAAAGTGAATAATCTTAGTTACGATGATCTAGAGAGACTAGCCACTGCGTTACTCCAGGACCAAGAGAACGTAGCTTAAGGATCACTCAAGATCATTCAATTTTCGCTTATCGATTGATTATTGTAATACGAGTTTATTTAATTGAAGCATTGCCTTATATTATATATCAAGCCCCCTCCCCCCCTAATAATTGGTACTGTGTAATTTAAAGCACGATTGTAATGAGTAAGCAAAACTTAAAACTTAACGTATTATTCTCTACATTTGGAATCTAAGGTCAGAATATAATCTTGTGTGGAATTTATTAAAGATCGCTATGTATACAAATAAGTGTCACGCCACGTCATAAATAATTATATCATATGCAGAAATTGTGTGATGAGAAATTGTCAAGGATCTGCCAAGTCTAATTGACGAAAGTATCTCGCTACTAGACAGATGAATAAATTCAGCGCTCCCAGCTCCTGCGCATCCAATTCTCTCTATAAAAAAAGCGAGATAGCAAAAACAACGTTAGTAAATTCTGACGTAAACTTTTGTAGATATTAATGAGACGACGAGCTAGTTTAGAAGAAAAGTTCAGTCTCTTATTTTCTCAACCTTTTGTAATCCGACGAATGCGAATTTTTATTATCGCCTGAACCTTTTTCTAATATCAGGAACGAAATAGCAGCAACGTACGTAAAGGAAGTTATGCAATAAAAATGTTTTGTTAATAGAAATCTGGCATTTTCCTTTTGTGTCCTCTCTTCTTTTATCCTATATTATTTAGATTATTAACAATGAATTGGTTGCTAATAATAATAAACATCAAACTGAACTTTTCTTTTTAAACCTAAAAAATTAATACTTTGGAACTAAAAACCAATTATATTCTTACTATTATTTATCATTCTAAAAAAGAAGTATTAAATTGTATCTTGAGTATTTAAGATTAAATTTAATCACTTGGACAAGCTACACAGTTGAAGTTATGTTTAATATTTTTGTAAAAATTTTTTTTATTTGCTTAAAGAACATTGATCTTAAAATTTTTATATGGCACGCACTCTTTGTAAATATATCAAAATTAAATCTGTTGATACAAGTAAAGTTAAGCAAACAAAACTTTCTAAACACGTTTTCTTCTTACTAAGCATAGAACTATATTGGTTGATTTAATTCCAACGTATTACGACACTAAACCAGCTTGATCAAATAATGAATATTACAGAATCTACACGAATGACAGAACACGCTCGAGCTAGTGAACGCAAGCAGGAACAAGTATCAGGCTGCAATGGTTGCTCCAAGATTGCGAGTAACGTGTAAATCCACTGGCCTATTTTGTATTCAATTCTCCTTTCAGTCTCCACAAATTGCACTAAATGCTCAAGTACTTGTTCTATGTTAGACTGATTAAAACAAAACAGAGTATTCAGTGTTGGCTCAATCTTTTCTTCGGCACCTAAACAGAAGCTGACCCAAGCGTTTTGATCGTTTATGTCTGGCTGCAATATCAAGGAAAGTTGAAGACAAATTGAACAAAACTTAAGATTACCTTAAGTTTATTACTAACTTATTTTATGAGGTTTGTTTACCAAATTAATGTCAGGTGGTCTCCACTTGCGCTTGCCTATTAATATCTCGTTCTTCAGTTGGCTCACATATAGCCTCAGCTTAGAAAAGTCAGAAACTTGATATTGTTGCCATTCAATAGTTGGCTTGAGGTTTGCCGGTGCTTGAACACATCCTGCTAACTTTTACAGTCACGTTTATTTCACCATTGTAGGATTATAGGTATGTGATTTACAGGAATTAACTTACAGTCTTAACATAAGCTTTTGTCGGTTGTTTCACACATGACGGATCTAAATCGGCCACCACTACGTCCGCGCATTGTCTGGCTTCTATTCTAGAATAAAATAGAATAAGATTCGCAGGTGTACAATATTGGAAAATGGAGAGAATGAGAAAAAGTGATCGAGAGAAACATTAGCTTACACTACTCGTTTGATGTATTCCTCCCCGGAAGAGGGTGGCAATGATAGATTGATATCCTCATCGATATCTCCCACCAGAAATGCCTGCTGTTTCAGGCAATCCATCACAATTCCTTAGCGGAGAATTCTCGTATCTCGCAAAGTTCGAGTGAGGTTAACTCCACGCTATTCTTATGAAACACATCGCAGTCAACACCTGTACTTGCTGTAAAGGTATTTCAGTTCATTCAAGAGTAACTCTTGAAATTAAAAGAAAAACGAACATATTTTTATAGTGCCTTTTCTCTCTCCACTTCTCCAGATATTTACAAATATGATCCTCGAGACAGAGTCTCGATAGTATTTCTCGATAGCAGCGGCACATTCATGATCATTTTTTATCTCTTACAATTTACATAATTCTATCTGTATAGAGACATTAAAAAAAACGAAAAATAAAATTTAGTCGCGCATTTCTTGTACATATATTTTATATATATATATATATATATAACGGTGCGAAAGTGTACAGAATAAAAATAGTAATCTTTAAACTTTTAAAATATAAAAATTAGGATGTATCGCACGAGCGCGCGATTATGACCAATCGGAATGGTTCCTTCGTGCGAAATCGGCTGCGTCGATTGGCCGTGCCGCAGCAGTTGTCTCATCTCCGTTGTGAACGGACATGCGAGAGCGATAAATAAAATGCGTTCGGCAAAGCAAATCTGAGACATGTGGAGTGCTCTCTTACCTTACTCTATCTTTGTTCAATTGCAGTAAATAACAAAGACAGATGGTATGTTCGCGTCGGGGCGCCCCGACATGCTCCTACCAAAGAGGAACCTTCTTCTTCTTCTTCTTCTTCTTCTTATCGCCCAATGGATTTCTGCCCTTCTTGGAGCAAAGTACCACGCTTTATATAACCAGTGGGGCTACAGTCGTGGGGGAATGACTGCGCCCTTATTGTCTGCCTTACAATGTTGATTCTTTCTCCTTTTCCTCGCTTATTTCTCATGCGGTGACTGCATTAATTATCTCCAACTAGTAAGGACAATCCTTTGGCTTTTGAACTCGATAAGATTGATAATTATCATAATTATATAAAACAAATTACATTTAAAAGTTAGAGATATCATTCATTATAACTTAATTCCACTATCCATTATAAACCCAACCATTGCCTTAGCAATCTGTTTATTTAGATTTATTATCAGATACTCTACCGTAAACGGAGCGTAAAGTTTTAATTCAAACAACTTATTATTACAAAGGTCATTTCTTTTCTGTGACAAATTAGGGCATGTCGAAAATATATGATTAATATCCTGCAACTGACATCCACACTCACAATCCGGTGAATCTATTAAGCCAAACTTAAATCTTGTTGCGTTGGTATAGGGATATCCAGTAACCAGTCTAGAAAGAATACAAGAAAAAATTCTTGGAAAATTATACTTAGATACATGTCTAATATTCAACTCAGAGAAATTGTTCATAAAATAACTGCCAGTATTAATATTTATTCGATCAAAAAAGTCCTTATCGGCCTGTTTATAATTGCGCACACATACGGTGCCGCTCTGCGCCATTCCGTTAATTCCGTGCCCTTTAATGATTTAAAGCTGCTTTCACGCGCAGAGCCGAGTTTACTGTTTGAAGTTAACCTCCAACGACAATCTTTTCGCGCTCCAATCGCGTAAACTGCGTTCGGATTTTCGAACGAAAGACGAAACGTCGCGATATCTTCGCAATGGACGAGGACACGGATCAACTGAGCAAATACATGAAGCATTCGCTGAAAACGGCACCGAAATCAAACGTAAGAAGCGGTTTATAGATTTGGAAATGATAACTCGTCAAAAAGTGACTTCGATCAAATTCAGATCAATTTGTCGACCAATATCCGTAGTATTTTGTCAAGATGGATCAAATTATTAATTTTCTTATCAATTGAAAAGTTGTGAAAGTTTAGACGACTAATTATGTTAGAAATTTTGTTTTACGTTAGGTTACGTATTTCTGTGAGTTGAATTCATCAACAGTCAAGTTAATCAGAGTTTGATCACAGTTATCCAGTTATTCTGTTTTTTTTTTAAATATTGTATTTAGTTACATTTATAAAATGCGTATAAATATTTGCAGGTGCTGGAGTGTCGAGTTTGCGAGGAGGTTTTTACAGTGGATGGGTTGAAGGTACCACGTTTGTTGCATTGTGGACACACGGTATGTCACTCATGTCTGCTGCGATTGAGAACTTGCATGTCGGAGCAGCAGTTTTTGCTGTGTCCCTTCGATCGACAGCCCACTGCCATAGGTCTCCACGAGAATAGCGTTTACAGTCTGAAGAAGAACTTTGCGCTCATCGAGCTGCTTGAGCGGTTGGAGCAATCCAACAGCCAGAAGACGCTGGTGCTGGAACGCGAGAGACTTCAGTCAAATCTATCATGCGACGAGGATGAGACGCATACCGCAGTTCTCTATTGCACTGTCTGTGCCACGCATTTATGTGAGGCATGTGACACCGCCACACACTCATCTAAGACATTGGGCAAACACAGACGCGTGCCTCTGTCGGAAAAACCACGCGAGAAGCCTCGCTGTCCGATACACACGGCGCACGTAGCTGAGTTCACGTGCACTCAAGAAGGTTGTCACAATTCTTTAATGTGCTACTTGTGTAAAGAGTATGGCAAGCACAGTACACACAAGGTAACATTAATTTATAATCTCTTTTTGCTAGCTGATACGTTTTTGTCAATGTCTTACCTACGTTTAAAATTATTAGCCAGCATTAGTCGAGGAGGAAGCGGAGAATATCAGGAAAACCATTATCGCGGCATTGCAAAAGATGACACAGTTTATGGAAAGCATGAGAGATACTGCACACAAGATAGGTATTTCTCATTTTCTGTTTTTTCTCTAAAATTATATCTAATTTTTACGATTTAGGAAAAAAACAAATGTAATCAAAATAACTTAATTAATAAAAATTATTTTCAACTTCTAAATATTTTTATACAACTTTCCAATTCATATTTTATCATTTTATTTTTTCTCAATTTATATTCTTATATCTTCAGAAATAGTAATCGAAGAATTGGAAGGCTGGGCAATCGAAGACGCGAGAAGGAGGGTACGGTATCATTTTGAGGAATTACGTGCTGTTTTGGCTGAACAAGAAAAAACAGCAATGACGTACATCGAGACAGAGACTCGTGGTAGACTTTGCGCATTGAGACAACAACAAAAGGATCTCACGACCACGAGATCACAAGTGGCTGGGATATGTATCCAATGCGAAAGCATACTCGATTCCGAAGATTGGAAATTGCTGAGCAGCTCAGAGAAGGTCAAGGAAGTGCTGGCGACACTGGAGCAACAGCAGCAGCATTATGCGCAATTAGGACCGGATTTTCTCAGTCCCGAGTCCTCCATTCCCATTATATTTAGCAGGGTTCGTAAATAATTTTCCATTTTGGTGGAATGAATGATATATAATTTATTTTGATTGTTTTTTTTTCTTTTTTTTTAAAGGAAAACTCTTATTTTGAGTAATATGATTTACAAGGCAATATTAGAAAATAATTATGGTAAATTTACATATATTAATCTTGATTTTTAAAGTATTTGAAATTCTTTTAATTTTTTCAATGGAAATCTAGAGAGCAAAATATTAAATTATGCGATTTGCTTTAACATCTTATCTTTTTTTAATTAACAAATTAAATCTAAAATTAATAAATTAGTTCCATTTTAATGCTTTATTTTATGACAGGATAACAGGATACACATTGGAACAAAGATTGACATGCGTGTAGTAATCCTGGGATTAGATGGGGTGGGAAAAACAAGCATTTTATCTGCCATGCGAGGCGTTACGTTATCAAATCCACCAATTCCTACTATTGGTTTCAACGTCGAAAGCTTGGAATACATGAATCTCGTATTTACTCTCTGGGATGTTAGTGGTCATAAAAAGTTCAGGCCACTGTGGAAACATTATTATCATAATACACAAGCCATTATTTTTGTGGTCGACGCTAGCGATAGGTCTCGCTTCGAAGAGGCACGAAAAGAATTATCAAAAATACTTTATGAACAAGAATTAAAGGATGATCTACTTTTAATCTATGCTAATAAACAGGTAAATGTAATGTTTTCACATTTTTATTGTAAAATATTTGCATAAGTCCTAAGTAAACACTTTTTTTTTTAGGACGTTTCTGGTTGTGCTAGTGTAGAGGAACTGGTTGATATATTTGGTTTGCATAAACTTTGTTGTGCGAGAATTTGGCACATTCAAAGCTCATCAGTAGTTACCAATGCCAGCGGTGTGTTGCAAGGTCTCGACTGGCTTTCGACTCAATGTGTGTAGAACTCTCTTTTATAAAATTATTTATATATAGAAAAAGCCGAGAAGATACGTTTCATGCTAATTGGCTTTCTCGCGAGGACGGTATGAAGCAGACTGAAATTAAATAGGTAGATAGAAATCTTGCAATATAAGTATTTGTATGTATAGTCGACGTCGAAAATAATTTATTTTTTAATTAATCCCATATATCCCAATTCTCTATCGGATATGTACCCGGAGAATTACATTAAAAAATAGTATTTCAAACATTTTGACGTCGATCGTATCTTAGTTATCGTCTTACTGTTATTTATAATATAAATCATTTTTATTCGCTCTGTGAGCGATATGTCTACGTAAATGATGAATTTATTATATCACTACAGCTCTGTTAGTTCGTCAATCTACGAGATAAATCTGTTCTATTAAGTCACGCTATACCAAAAAAAAATTCGTAAGTCACAAGATAGTTGTTTCGAAGAAAAATGATGTTTATTTTCCGATATAAAAATGGAGTTACAAGATTAATTATATTCGAACATGATATAATAAAATAGCGTGTATATGCATGTATGTACATATACAGTGGTAATTGGAAGCAATTTGCACAATCGATTCGTACATATTATTACTACTAAATGATGAAAATGGATCAGCAACAGGATTGGGTTTTCGCATTCGATCGAGGTGAGCGCTTGAGGCGCCACGAAAATAAACGCCTGAGCACATCTAGAAAAAGTCTTATTTATTTTATTACACGGTTATTGGACTGCCTCTGATACATAATCATACCAATTATTATCATTCAGTCACATTTGCACACATCTATCATTCTTACGTTTTTTTCGTTCTTATAAGTGGAGCGAGTTTTCTCTTTTTTTGAATCATGCGTACATTGTACGGAAATTGAAGTAATGTATATATTATATATAATATCGAGTTATTTAAATTACATTTCAATTTACTTTTTAATGTATATAAAAACACTTGACAAACAAAAACGGAACAACTTAGAGTCTTTTGTGGAGCTGCGTCGATGGTAGACACGGGATAGACGACTCTCTTCTCGTTTTCCTCTTCTCTACACTTCTTTTTTTCTTTTTTCTATTTTTTTATCCGTTCTTTCGTATTCCATAGCACACACTTCGCAAAAATGTCGATCACTTGATCTCTAAGCATGTAATACTTTAGGATAATAAACTCACTCGAAAGTTTCTGGGCGATTAAGAATGTTTTAGGCGCTGTGGTACCAAGGCCAAAAACACTAGCGAAACGTTGAAAAAACCGGCGAAATTTGGTTTAGAAGCTTAAAACAAAATTTAATGTAATGTTCTCGTGGACAAGGCAGCGGATGACGTAATCGACGTATTATCCTGCTCTTTTACTATTTGTGTCTTTAGATTACAATTTTGTGCCTGTAGGAGGATTCAGTGTATGTCGCGACCATGTAGCTCTTGGAATACAGTCTGTGTGTTTACGTCCACACGCGACACACATTTATTTACAATTCGTCATGATTCTGTAAAAAAAAGAAACAAAACCGTTAATATCATTGAGGCGTACAAAAATTGAAAGGATCTATTAGAAGTGTTTATATTCAGAAACGAGGAATTCCAATTGTTTTCTCGTCAGATATCAAAAGATATCGGAAATATATGAACATCATACGCAGATGTAATTGTAAAATCTTATTAAAGTAAGACGTCATAGATTCACAGAGTCATAGATATATATAGTCGACACTTACTTCGGTATCTGGTTGAGTCTGTTCTTCTTCGTCCACGTCTTCGTCGTCCTCATCATCCTTATTATCTTCGTTTTCCTTAGCCTCCGCATCTCTTCGTTTCCTCTCCTCCTCATCCTGCGCCTCCTTCATCTTCTTCTCACCTTCCTACAATTTGCAGAATAAGCAAAATATCTTTACATATAGTTTATTCTTTAAAATTTATTAAATCTATAATGTGTTATAGAACAATGTCATGAGTTATATATCAGTAAGTAAATGAAAAAAGAAAAAAACTACGATGAGTGAGTGCTTACAAAGGTGGGTTTCCAGACATCTTCTCCAAATTTGCGTGCAAGTTCTGAATCGTCGGTAATCAGAACGTTATCGAAAATGGTACCGGATTTAACTTGCCACAGATCAAAACCGATAGCGCAGATCTCATCGCGCTTGTACAACTCAGGATCGGGCGTGTATTCGGGGTTATCGATCTCAGGATGGATCCATGGTCCTTTGTAATTGGGATTGTCGATTTGTTTCGGTTTCCATTCGCCCTGAGAATTTGCATAATTTTAAAAGCTATGATAAACAAACTGATAAATTTATAAATGTTCGTTTCAGTATACGAACCTTATAATCGGGATTGTCAATCATAGGCGCTTCCCATTCGCCGTCCATCTCGTCATCCCAATCCTCGGGTTTAACCGCTTCAGGATCGGGAATATGCTCAGGCTTGTCCCAATCCTCAGGTTTCTTATCATTGGGATCGTCGATGCTGGGTTTGTCGTCCCAATCTGCGGGCTTGCTCTGAGATGGATCTTTAATTTTTTTTGGAGGTAAGAAGCTCCAATCTGCTTCCAACTCGCCGGATTCAACTTCCTCATTATCAATAAGCACCTAAAAATATTTTTGTTGAAGAACCGAATCGAATAAAATTTCATTAAGTGCAATATTATTGGTGTAACATGTTGATCTTGATTGAAAATATTTAATGAGCGATATCACTAAAATTAACAAACAAGATAATCATTGCTTTACGAGATCCTGTAGCACCTATCCTCCACGGCAATTAGTGAAGACATGTGACTCTAGGCTCGATCACATTTATAATAATTATAATTTTATATGTGACATATATTTACCTTGTAGGTGTTATCAGGTTTGACAATTAAAGTGTACAAATGCGTGTAAATGTCATCCTTACAACGAATATCCTTATTGATTAGAAGATTCTTTCCTTTGTAACTAAAGATGACATGGACCTTTTTGGTTCCAGGTCCACAAATATCCGGTCCTGTATAAAGATAAATATATTGTAGAATTGAAATTGCTAACTAATAATAGAAAGAGGATAAGTATAAATATATGTAATATATATTACATATATTTAATTGTTGTATCATTTCACATATAATCATTTCTAAATTAGCTCACGTCACTTTTATGCAAACAAACAAGATAATATGAGCTTTATCTAAGCTAATTAGTACATAATAAATGTATCTTTTCTGGTACCTGCAATATGTAATAATTATATCGCAGGGCATAATGAAAGAATATTTATTTCCGAGTTCCTGTAGCACTAATTATACATTGGTATGACCAGTGACTCTTAGGCTCGGGATCACTAACTTATTATCGTTAATAATTTTGATAAGACAACTTACCAAACATAATCTGATATGGGCTTTCACCATGCATATCTTTCTGATCGAGAGAACAGTCAAATACTTTAACATATCCACCACCACAGTCAATATTTTGTTCATGCTTCACAGTAAATTGAATAACAAGGGTCTTATCCTTATTACTAAATGGAGTAAATTTTCTACTGAGAGCATAAAACCTTGCGTCTTGTGATGTCTGGATACCTGATAAAAATTTGAATATAGAGAATTGTTATACATAAGTGATCTTTTCATTCCACAACAAATAATCTATGTCTTTCCTTTCTTTGATATATACCTTTATCATTATCTTCATCATTCCAGAATTTTCCATGGCTTAAAACAAATTTCCCGAATTCTTTGCCAGGATGTTCGGAATAGATCCAATTCTTTTCCCATGAATCTGAAATATCAACAGTTCTTTTGTGAAACAAATATATACATATAACAGTATATAACAATTGTTATATCTCATTAGTTATACATATACATTCAATTTATTAAAAATAGATATATTATTATATATATTTAATGTATGTTTTATTGTATGTCTCATTTATTAATAAGTCATGCGTAAAAAACTTTTATGTCATAACAATTATTAATTAAAAAAATTCTATTAAAAGTTTTATTTTGACAAAAATATTTTTATACGGGTTGTAAAATATTTTTCGATTTTCGTGTAAAACTAACAATTGTTTATATTTTCTAGAATTTCAATAATTGGAATAATAATAAATACAAAAAGTAGCAATGTTCACAGATAATTTCTACCACGAACAAGAGGATGAGGAACGATGTGAGGAACGAGAACCAGTTAAAAATTAAGAAGGCGACGATATAACTGTACCGGCAGTCGGGAAGCGCAAAGATATAACACTACTGTCTCTCGCCGGTGCATTTTAGCGATACTTCAACACGCAAGAGACAAGCTAATTGTCGCGCTTCTATTGTCACCGGTAAACATAAGGTATCTGTTTCCTTTGCATTTATTTTCTTCTCACTTCATCCACGTTTGCTCGCAAAAAATCAAGCTATAAGAAAGAGAACCAAAATCTATTATACTTCTCTTCATACTTTGAAACGAGACGGACTTAAAGAAAGACGAAGTGCGCGGCAGGAGGGATGATTCTCGCACGCTTATAGGACCCTGAATTTAACGGGATAATGTACGCACAGACGAGAAGATCCGTTCGCCGATTACTTTCCATAGTCAAAGTGAGGCAGACTCGGCGCGGAGGCTTCGCACGAGACAGAGATGGAGCGACAGGGAAAGAGAAAGACCGAAAAACGGAATGGAGGCGCAGGAAAACGGAAAGATACATGGTGACGCAAACGGACCTGTAGAGTTCGCTTTCGCCCGGTCATCGCCGAGCGTCTCGCCATGGATCAGAGATCGAACTCTCGGTTTCCGCGGAGCTTCGATCCGCCGCACATAATCGCACCATCCGATTCCGCCGGAGTTGAGCGCACAGATCGACGGATCGATCTGTGCGGCGTCATGTCGACGGCGGAGGTGGCGGCGGAGGTGGCGGTGGCGGTGGCGGCGGCGGCGGCGACGGCGACGGCGACGGCGACGGCGACAACGACAACGACAACAACGACAACGGCAGCGGCGGCGGCGACGACGACTGCCGCGCGAGAGAGAGAGACTACTTCCAACTGCGTGTCGTCCGCTCGGAGTTCAAAGCCTTGATGCTTCTCTCGCTCTCGTCCGTCTACTCCTTTCTCCCTCTTTCCGGTGCGCCAAGGCACATATGGCTGATGCGGCTTGAAATGCGGAAACACGACGTGTCACGATGCGGTCCTCAAAAATTTTCATCGCGTTAACTGTCGTAAAATATATGTACTTCGCGATCGGGCGAAATAAATATGGACAGGCCGCCGAACGACGTCGGCCGGTGACCGTTGAACAGAGCGCGGTAGGGCGTGCGGTTATCGAGGAGAGGCGCCGTCGTGTCGCGTCCACGTCCTCTTCTACGGCAGGAACGTTATCCTGCCATCGTCTTCATTTTCGCGTGATGTTCTCTTAGTCGGAAGATGTGGGAAAACGCACGCGGCGAATAAACGAGGGTGTGGTTCGCGACGGTCGAGAGATCGCTCCGAACTCTGTACTCCGATTCGCAACGGTCTTCGTGGCAAAGGGAGAAGTCGTCGTCGTCGTCACGGCCGCCACGGTTCTTCGCGACCGGGCCGAGCCGGGTCGGAAAATTAATAGAGTTTACTCACCGTCGTTAAACTTCTCCTCCAAATACACCTCCGCTGTCGCCGCGGCGACTGCTAGGAGTACGACGAACGCGCAGGAGGATCGCATTTTCGGACGCCGATACGACGACGTGAGTCCGAGGAAACCGACGACGACGCAAAGGCACCTACCGCCACGACGAACTGGCCGATAATGCCCGTTCCGCGACGTGGTTGGTGAGTTTAGCGGCCGCCGAGGCAGACAGATGGAGGACGCCGATTGGTGGAGACGCGACGGCCAATCAGCGCCGACCACGCTTAACCAGCGATGCGGCGCCGCACCGTGGCATTTGTTGGCGTGCCGTTCGCTACGCCACGCCGCGCCACATGTACCTTTACGTCATATGCCGGACCGATTTATCGCAGCCCGCTTATCTGTTGTCGATATGGCAGTGCGACGTGCAGTCTTTAGAGTTTCAGACGAGTCATGGCCGCCGAATCTGAGCGGGAATAGCGGTGTAGCGAAAACCGTCGGTTGGCAGGATGTGCGCGCGTTTGAAACAATCTCGCGATGTATTCCCAGTAAAGGAATTAAGGAAAGTGATCTTTCTTTACGTTGGATATTTCGTGCGACATTTATACGTATGTACATACAATTGAGTATAAAGTTCGGTTGGCTCGTCAAAAGTGGGAGTTGATCGCCTTTCGTCCCTTTTCAAATTCGGCTTTTAATATTTTCGACTGATACAAAATCCAACAAAGCTTGAAACACACGCCATACTTTTATCAATAAATATATTTACATTCCTTGTAAAAGTACAACTAGACGATCGTTAATTATCAAAACTTAATTGACTCGCATCTCGAAAGCGCGATATAAAAACTGTTCGTTATAAAATATGTATATCGATCTTTATGTACATACATTTCACATTTAATGAATCTAATGGCTAATATGGCCATCTCGATGGCCATCGACATCAAGCTTGATATATCAGGCTGTTTCCTTGGCAACGAGAAAACAAACTTGTCATGGCGAGAACAAATAGAATGACTTATCGTGACTCACTTCAAAATCAAGGCACTCTTCGCTCATTATTTCGCGAATAATTGAAATTTACAAGTGTTACAGTTACACACGCACAAGCAGTTAGCTAAATTTAGCGACTGACACTCGGATCTAAAAAAGGAAGGAAAATGCTCTCCTCAAAAGCTAATGCGGCGCTGGCACGTCTGAAGGAGATCGAGGAAAAATACAAGCTAAAGCGCAAGGAGCAGAAATGGAAAGAGGTAAACATTCCGAAAAAGAAAAGAAAAAAAAGTCAACGGAAATATTCCATAGTAAAATTATTTAAATTGTAATGCAGTTCAACTGCTAATTGTATATGATATATATATAATTTTTATTTTTACGTGTAACTTGTTCTCATCATTTAATCCTAATATTTTAAAGATATTTCGATTATAGTTACATTATTTTTCAATAAGTGGCAATGTTGCGACATTAACCTAATTTTGCAATTATAGGACGCAGACAGCTCAATAAGCAGCGTCTCGATAGTTTCCTTAGAGAATTTCTTGACAAAATCGAAGGAATCGCCGACGAAAGTTGCAAAACCCAAGCTTGATATAAAAATGCCGGACACTCGATTTGAGGGAGACACAGAGGAATCGAAACTTTCGTCGGGGAGTGAGAAAACGACGCCGAGCAAAACGAGTGTAAATTCTGCCAAAGATGCCACAGATGTCGACCTTGATGCCGCGATTCCATTAGATGATAAATCATCGCGTTCTGTAGGAAAGCAAGAAAGTCTTATCTCGGGCACAATGACGATTCTGGAGACCAGTTTGGTTGAAAGCGTGCTCGATGACTCGATGACTCCATCAAAATTACTCTCGTACTCGAAAACGTTGCAGCGAAACTCTTTCACGATCAGCGACAGATCTTCCGGCCACGAAGACAGAAGAAAAATGGCCATGAGGTCCGCAGGAAGTAGAGAATCCGGCAAATCATCTGAAATCTCAAGGGGGAAAGCGCAATCTGACAATTCATCAATCGCGGAACAATTGAGATTTTCCAGAAAATCGAACGAGAAGATTTCCAGAATGCATCTCGACCAGAAAAAATGCGACCAGATTGAGGATAAAGCGACCATGGAAAAGTTGAAAGAGGAGGATTCTAAAATTCGAGACCACTCGAATGATATGGGATCTTCGCGCGACGATAGCATTGTCGAGGAGTCGATCGACACGATGGAGAATGGCAGTGAAATTATTTCGGAACTTTCCCACGCCGAGAAAAACTCTACAGCTAAAATTGAAGATTACAAAGGCTCTAAAGATCTAACACATGAAAACATTTCCATAATAATTTCAAACAGCTCGAAAGGTCTAATGACTGAAAATGGGTATGTAAACGACACCTTCGAGGATATTTCCAGCTCAACAATTCGATCGCAGTGGGAGGAAATGATTAATGAAAAAAATGAAGTGGTTGATGGAGTGAAGTCTAGGGTGAAGAAAATCAATATTTCAGAATATGGGTCTTATCAGGACAATGCTAAGAAACACAGGTAATTTAATATATTAATATTAATATGTTAAATTAATATATTATTTCACAATTGTATTTTTCTAAAGAAATATATATTTTTTATAAATATATTTTAAATTTACGATTATACATTGAATTTTATTATTTTAATAATCTGAAAATAATAATTAATGTTTATTTATGAGATTTTAATAATTTTAATTTATTTCTAAGTTAAAATTAAAATTTAAATGTAAATGATGTAAATTTGCAAGTATAATTGATTCTCGAAACATTGTAACAGAGATAAGATAGTGTTTTAACTTAGCGATAAAAAAGATCAGATAGCTCAAGGCATACGCCGTGATCATTATCAGTGATTTATTATCACGAGCATAAAAAGCAAAGTGGCAAAGTGTTGATATACTTGAAACGATGAACTTTTATCAATTTAAAAATAATTTTGTGGAATACTTTATTCGATTGCAGAGACGGATCAATTATCGCACTTAATGTGACGCCAAAACTAAGTTTAATCAAGATTGATTCAGGATCATCGAACTACGTCAGTGAAAGCATCATCACGAATCTAAATGACGTGACTGTACATTCGATGAAATTGTGCCAATCTTTCGACTCAAGGAACCAAAAAAGACATTATCAGCATCGAAAGGCATTGTTTCGAAACGAGAATGTTTCAAACGGTAAAATGAATAAACTGTTATAAATAATTGGCAGGATCAGAATTGGAGTTGCTCCAACAAAATGTCAAAATATTAGGAAATCTATTTCAAAATATTATTTCACGAAACATTATATTTTTCAATTTCTACAAATACAATATAATTTTACAAATAAAATATAATTTTTTTATGATTTGTAATCTTAAATATGCATTAAAATATGTAACTTTTTCTTACTTTAAGAGCTTTTAAATATATTGCCGTGATGATGATAAAGTGATAATGCGATCGGTATGGCAAATCTTTCAGTCGTAAATTTCAATAAGAACACATCGGATTCTTCGGAGTCGTCGACCGACGACGTGACGAAGATGAATGAGAAAAAAAAATCTTCAGGGATGACTACTGTCCGGCAAGAAAGCGGCCGGAATGAGTACGGGGGAGCATCGAACAGAGCGAGAGAACGTGCAGTGATAGATGTTACCGAATTGCCGGTAGCGAATGACAAGAACTGGATTGAGTCGGTAAAATCTAATTTGTCGTTAGAGGATAACGGGAAGAAAAGGCAAGAGGTTTCCGAAAAGAGCTTGAATCAAGAAATTTCACAGGACGTCGAATATATACTGAGAAAATCGCACAAAAACCTGGCCAAGAAACACACAAACTCGAAAACCGCGACGGAAGTGTCGGAAAGCTCCTACGATAATAAAACCGTGTTCGAACTCCACAATGCACTGAAAACAAGAAAAGTGACGAGAAGAGAAGAAAACGAAAGTTGCCGTTGTTCGAAAGAAAAAAACAAAGTGGTATTATATTCTATATTTTTTATTCATCTAATACCGCAGTAGCCTCTGTCTTTTTTGACATTAAATCTTTCTCTTCTTTTACATAATTGATGTTAGATTTCTGTAGAAACTATCCGAAATTATTTTTCTATTATCCTAAATCTTCGAGATCATTTTCAGATTATTTCGCGATTACTAAATCCAGTTTGAGAATAATAATATATTAATACTTTATTATTTAAATCTCCATTTAACTTTTGCAACGTCGAAAAATTACGCAAAAGTTACATAACGTATTTTGGCAAGAAAAGTAGCTATTTCATGATTTCTAATAATGTTTTCAGTCTAATTATAATTGTCATAAACATAATACTAAGAGGAAGAAGAAAGGAGTGAGAACAACGAATTCAAAGTCAATCGAAACTCGCAATGGCAAGGAAAGTTGTAAGGAAGACAAAGCTTTGAACTTTAATGGGAAACAAACACGCGGACTTCAAAAGCGGATTGTCGAACTGAGATTGCAAGAAGAACGGGAAGACCTCCAAAAGTATCTACACAAATTGAAGGACTTAAGACTAGAATCGGGCTCTACTCGGAGCTATTTCAAACCTTTGGAATTCCCAAAGCTCGCAGAATTTACGCAGCCTGGTAATTAACAAATTTAAGCAAAGATATCTTAATGTATTTTTATAATTAACATCTTTAATAATCTTTATAAATATTGATCGATAATTATCGATTATTATCACCTGCTTTTTAGTTTTGGCAAAAAATTTCCTTGTTTTATTTCTCGTGGATAAGTGTGTAGATTGACAATTATTATACCGTCTATGTATTTATCATTAATTAAGGATTCTTTTCTTTAATTACAAATTTTATTTTGTATATTTTTTCCTTTTTGATTCATTTCGCGATTTATGTCATTTTAATGAATACGCCCGAAGTGGTGAGTCGTGCTACGGCGAATGCGCAACAATTGCGACTCTAGCATTGAATAGAAGGAATCCGCATTGTATCGAAACAATGAGAACGTAGACCGATCGCGGTTGAGTCGTATGCCGAATGCATTAAATTCATTTCGCATTTAAATAGAGGCATTATGTACAAATGCATTCAAATGTATTCAAAATATATTTCAAATATCAATATATTTTGAAATATATTTTACGCGTAGATATTTATCCTCGGTTTATTCACGCGTATATTGAAAGCATGGAATATCTTTTTTCAAACATTTTTTCAGACTTAAACAACTTGGAGTCGAAGCCGAACGATCAGTATCGTGAGAGAGTTTTGGCGATTAGGCGTTGGTTGAAAGATCAATATGTCTTGTATCGTGACTACTGTACTATGGCGCAAGCGATCAATGCCCACTACGTTCCCACAACGTTGGACGATGCCAAAAAGGTTGGGAGCTTTCTTTTCTGTTCGATGTCATTTGTCATCATATATAAGAACATTACTAAGCAACTTTGCTAGTTGCATAACGCAATAAGATGAGCTGCACAATGACAAATACAATGCTCAAGAATAAAGAATTATTGTTATATATTGAGAAAATGTTTACAATTGGAAATCATATATTGCCATTGTATTGAGGAAAAGTTTATTTCTTTATCAATTAAAGCTGAAATAGTATTATTTTTTATAAGTGTAGTAGCAATTATTTTTTTATTGCATTATATAACAAAAAATTGTACTACTATCAAGCTTTATTAAAAACATTATTATAAATGGAATGTCGTAGGACTTTATTAAAAAGTCTGTTTCATGAATGGGATAAACTTAGAACATTTATTACGTCGTCTCACGTCGTCTACGTCATAAATCGATGTTAACGTGTAAATAGCGTGATAAAAGCATTGCATATTCTTTGACGTAACGACATTTAAAACGAGTAGGTAATGACGTTTACGAGAAAGCTGCGTCACGACATTCTCTCAGGGCTTTTTGCATATCGATTTTACGTAATAAGATTATTAAAGGAAGAAGGGTCGGGAAAACTCTTTCACGAACCAAGGAAGCGTCTAGGCTGTGTATGTTAACCCGCAAATAGGTAGGCGAGAAAACATGTTATGACGATGAGGACAATGGGGACGCAATAAGGAACCGAACAAGGAAATGAAAGCTTAATAGCACGACGGATAACCAGGGACGCAAACTACCAAAACAGTTTTTCGCTTGTCTCTCGGATAAGCCTTTGGACAAAAGTTTCTCAAACGCGATAAATCTTTTTTGCAGACGATACGTGAGCTACGGAAAACGACGATTAAAACTAGGTGACGTCGATACATTCACCTGAAACGCATAGATGTCCTGCACGCGACTTGTTGAAGCTGTCTACGATCTAACGTTAGACTTGGATTCTTTGAAATAGTGAGTAATTTATTCTTTTTTTCATTAAATGATTAAAATCTTCGATAAACCCATTAAATTTTATCAACAAGTGAAAATATTATACACAATTTCTTTATTAAAAACATTCTATAATTCTTTCATTTTAAATTTAATTTTAAATTTTCCTATCTTTAAAATCCCGAATATTTAAACTACATTAAATATTTTTATTTTTTATACTGTAAATAGAAAGGATGTTAAACTTGTGCGTAATTATTTCGAATATAATGTGGAAAATCGTGTAACGCAAATTATATAATTAAACTTTTCCTAAGTTAACAATGAGCGTTAATTTTTCCATATTGTATCAGTCGCGAAATAAATGTGCATATTTAAAGAACACGTGCTATAGCTTTAATAACGTAATTTTACTTGAAATTGGAAAATTTTTTAATTAAACTTTTTGCACGATAGGATCTGTATCAGATAGCAGTTTTCTTAATGAAATCAAGACCGAGATTTCTCCTTTATGCAATTACTAAGTTGGCTGTGCAATATATTTGCGCTTCCGGTGTGTTGTGCGAGTGTGTTGTAAAACTTTGTGAAAATCATTCGCACATCACTCGTTCCTGCGCGAATTGCAGAATTAAATAAAATTGCGACGCGAGGAGATAAGAAAAGAGATATTAAAAGATAACGGGGATGATTCACATTCATAAATTTATTTACTTCTTGTTTATTTTTACATTACGAAGACTTGAGCTATGTAAGTAAATTTTGAGATAAATTACAAGGATGTATCACAGACGCTGCAAAGTAAATTGATATTGGAATTGTGTTAATATTTATATATTTTAAATAAACTATATACATATGAAAGTTATGTGAATGGTATTGTATTTTTATTTAATAACAAATTTGTTATTAAAAATTGCTTTTAAAAAATAATGATAAAAATATTATTTTTTAAAATAAGTATTTTAAATAATGAAAATGGTTTAGATAAAATTTAATTGAGATTCTTAGTTATTCTTTAAATAGATAAACAAATTTTGTTTATTTAAAACAACCAATGTCTGCATCGCAATAAAATTTTGCATAAAGTCATTTTGAATACTTATATTTTTTTTAACACAGATTTTTGTTAATATATTTTAAATTAGATTTCCATTAGAACACGTTGTTACTTCTTATTGATAATTTTTGATCCAGGTTCAAAATTGCAGCCAAATTCTTTGTATTACTTTTGAATGCAATATAAAACAATCCGTAATTTTTTTCAATTTGAAAATGTGCGTCATACAGTCTCAAATAAAGCACGTATTATTTTTACACAGGTGGACAGAGGATACTTTTGCTTCGGCGCTGTTATTGGGCGAACTTGACGCTGCGCGTGTCGTCCGTACGAAGGTGCGCGCGGGACTCCGTTACGGCCGGCGCAGCGGGGCGGAGGTGCGACGCGGCGCGCTTTCATTGACGCGCGCCGTGCATCTCCTGTGCAGTCTCATAGCAGCTTCGCTACCGTCAAGACGCGACTAGTGCCGTCTCGGACTCACCAACGCTCACCTCCGCGTTTTCGCGTGCGGCCAGGCGCGGTCTTCCGCATTCGCGTGGTGCAGCAATTTCTCTCTGCGTCGGCGGCGAAGAACGGCAGGAGCGAGTAGACACCAGGGAGCGCCGGCTCTTCCGGTAAGTTGCTCGATTTACGATAATTTGATGGACGGTGGGCGAAGTAGGGGCGTGTGAAGAGTGACTCGAGGTAGTACGCCGGGCATTTGATAATCGAACGCAATATTGCGGGTGGATGAGTTAAATAAAACGTTATCAGAATTCATTGAGCATCATTCTTCAATTTTCAACATTGAATACCATGCTTGAGATTATAAGATTCTTGTGGCAAATTCGAATTTTGTTTGAACAATACAGCATTGTCGACCTGAAGTTGTTTTAAAGCGAAATCTCACCTGAAGCTGGTCGAAGAGAGTAAAATAAACGTTACACTGACAAAAAGATGCTTAAAAATTTTTTGTGAGATAGAAATTTCTTTCACTGAAATAAATCTTTATTTAAATACAGTGAAATAAGATTTTATTTTTAGCAAATAAATCAATTGATAAAAAAGCAAGATATATTTTATAGAAATTTATATTCCATTACAATTACATTTTAAATAATAAATATCAATGAGGACGTCACAGGTAACATTTATTTCTGAATATTTTGATTTCTTTTTTGCGGTGTAATAGATAAAGATTCTAGCAATGTTCCTTTGCTATATCGACGCACAATTAAAATTCTCATCTTTCGAATTGTTTGCAATAAAAATCTATTCAAGCATTTAAATTCGACGGTTTATTAAAAAATTATTATACTTTTGATATTATTAAAACTCCTGCAATGTTCGGAATAAGAATGAATGTAGAAGAAAATTTCCGATTTATAATGTAATTCGCCCCCGCCTCATTCACTCGTCGCAATACGTATGTATGTCAAAGTGCAATAAATAATTGTTGAGTTTCACGATTATAACTTTCTTTACATAAGTCTCGTATAAGTCTTTTATCGAGATTACAATGTCAATTGAGGTACAATGAAATGAAAAGCAGCATGAATATATACGCCGATTTTATGGAAATTCACGTGACTGCTTGAATGTTAAAGAGCGAACTTCAATTAGCGCGATGTTACTTGCGGGCCTAATGAAATTTTCTATCGATCGAAGTCAGAGAGGGCAATTGCGATTATCCGAGAGAGAAGGGAAGATTATCGACGAGAATTGCAAATGTGCCTGTGCCGGGTGAATAACGCGGTGAGGTGTGCGGAAACGTCGCGTTTAGACTCGGTCGAGGAAAGCGTTCCTGACTCGTGT
This sequence comes from Monomorium pharaonis, assembly GCF_013373865.1. Classification (NCBI taxonomy): domain Eukaryota; kingdom Metazoa; phylum Arthropoda; class Insecta; order Hymenoptera; family Formicidae; genus Monomorium; species Monomorium pharaonis. The sequence goes on along the minus strand of NW_023415670.1, from coordinate 10,394 downwards.
GCTGAACTTTACTTTCATAAGCGACACGATTTGATATTTTTTACGTATCTTCAATACGTATGGAGAAAGAAAGTGGCCAAGATAGATGTTTACGACGTTTAAGAACCAAACAAAGTTTTAAGAATACAAATGCTACATTGCAAGAAACTCGAAAGCCTTGAAAGCCTACATTGCCGAAACTGCACAATTTTTATAATTTATATAAAATTTATATATATAGAATTTTTTAAAATTATAGATAATTATTTTTATTATTACGAAATGCTTTGCTCAATTACGAGGGTGATGTTAACACTCACACCGGAGCAATGGGTAATAGATAAGTGTTTAAATAATAATCAAAGATCACTTTCGTGCTTGCAGCCAAATGTTGGACGTGTCGAAATTTTAATATCAGTCTCTGATTTTTGTCTTTACTTGAACGTAAATCTGAAGCGAAAACGTGACTCGCGATGGGCATAGGTTCACCAAATCGGAGCACTCTCACTTAGAGCCGTGACAGCCGCGACCAGCGGCGATTGTCTCTCGAGGTCTCGACACACGAGGATATATATCCTTGGACGAGTGAATCGAGGCTGATGGTGCTCGCGGGATATAGTGTTATCGATGCACACGATTTGTCAGCTATTCCGAGGTCAACGTGACGTCGATCATAAAGAGGTTTAAGATCGCACGTATAGAGCCGTTTTCTAATATCCGTTTCTATAGAGGCGACCTTAATGCGAGGCCTTTCTCCACTGAGATCCTGAAGAACGCAAATCCGCAGTTCGAAATCGAAACTCGATGCCCGAGACTGAATTTCATGCATATGCTGCATACGAATAATTATACTGAATTGCATTTATACTTTGTTCGAATAATCGAGTCGACAGATGACATGACATGAAATTTGGCCGAATATTTCAAATGTTAAAATACTTTAAAGTTTTGTATATGAATTACACGATTTGATTTAGTTAATTTATTTTTATTTAAAAAATAATTGCTTTCTATTTCACTTTTTAAAAGCCTTCCATACTTATAGTTTTATTTCCTTCTTTAAAATAACTACTTTGTGAGATCTTTAATGAATTATAAGAATGCGACGTGAACCTGCTGGCTGTCGCTGTTAGGTTGACTCGCGTGGGACCTTTGACCTACAAAAAGTATGGTAAAGCATGTTTGACCAATCTCTACGAAATTTTTTTTGCTGCCCGTTGTATGTTGATTTGCTCCGTGAGAGCCAAAAATGGTTGTCCGTATGATCTTTTACTGAAAAAGTAACGTTAATCAGCGTTAACTTAATTCGTGTTCGACACAATCATATGGCAATAATATAACACTAACTTTAATTGGTAACAATAAATCAATTTAACATTATTATTTATTGTGGGTCTAATATTTAGACTTAATCAAACGTTACCATTAATTTTAAAAAATTATAATTAGGAATTTCAAGTTGACGCATTAAAAAATCATTTTTTAAGCGAATTATTAGTAATTACAGTATTTTCTGTTATACCTTATCATAATATAGAATTGAATTATGTAATATAGATAATGTTAAATTAATATATGTCCATTAATCAATAATTGTGTGACTTCTCTCTGTTAATTGCAATAAAGTTTATTCTCTGACATCTAGTGCATTTTTGCACAGAAAATTGTCTCAGATATGAGATTATTTTTATTTTCTTGAAGTTTCTGAAACACGTGGCATTTTAGAAAAACAAACTACGACGCACTGATCATTTTTATCGAGTATTAATTGTCATAGCTAGCCACATTCATTGACCCCGTAATAATGAATGCCCTTTGCAAAAGGTTGCGCGGTTGGGTCAGAGATAAAATTCAGCCGCATATTATTAATCTTCGCGATATCGTTAATTATCGAGACGCCCTCGCGCGCTTTGCCTTTGTCCATCGCAACTATTGATCGTTCGGCATACTCCTTGACCTTCAATAAACTTTACCCTAGAGGGACTTTACACATGGTCGTGTAAAAGAAAAAAAAGCGACATTTTTATTTGCGTCGCATCCTCGACCCTTCGATGCAACGCTCGATTGATCGACGCGTGCAGTGTATTTATAAACGTGTTCCTCAATGAAATTGAGGAAATACACCGCTCAATGATTATGATGTGGGTATATATGTGTGCCCACGCCTATTTAGAACTATTTTTTCTGAAAATGAAATTATGTCATCTTATGTCTTTTTCCTTTATACTTTTATAAATATAACTATTCTGCATAATAACATATGTAGATTTAATTAAAGAAACACTATTATACCATTTAGTCGCTGAATGAAGTAAAATCTATCTCATAAAATCTTATTAAAAGTATTTACTTATAATACGCATCTATTGCAAGATATCAATAATTTTCACAAGTAATTATTATCAAATTAGAAATAATATTCGTCTTTTTCTTTCAGTATTTCTAAAATATAAATTTATCTTGTGTTTTGCTTTTTTTAAAAAATAAGTGATTTGGATAAGATTTAGAGAATTAAATCGATCATGATTAATAAATGACGCCATCGTACGCTTGCATAATTTTCCAAGAACTGCATCTCATTCAACCTCTATCTTCTTCGCAATTGATGAATTACGCCTCTCGTTTCGTCATTGGGAAAATCTTGCTTATGGAGCAGAATCCTATCGTCTTGTCCTCGCGTTTCCACGTCGCAAAGCGAAGTCCTGAATAAGAGCGCCGGCTCGATGCATCGAGGATCCATTGTCTTCCTACGTTCCTATGCTCGCCCTTCTGTTTCCTTTCTGCTCTCTTTTTTTTCACGTGTAGAAATCGGTACGCGCGAAAACAAAGAATGCCCTGAAAGAGAAAGACTTATCGGATATAAAAGGAAAGAAAGTCTAAATTTCTTTGAAGGCAAGGTCTTAAATATAAAATTTAATTGTATGTAGAACGTTTCTCAATTTAGTTAAAAATTTGTTAAAGAAGAAATTTAGAAAATAAGCTATACAAAAAGACCTGAAAGTATTTTAACAAATTAATTTACGAAAAATTCTGCAATAATTATTGATATATTTTTATTTTTACCTGACTCTGTAACTCATTAATAGTAAAATGCTTTAATTATAATTATTATTTGATGAAATATTATTATTTGAAATATAACATACTATATATTGAATATTTTTATCTACGAAGATATTCATTAACAATTTTTATTTTTATGTTTTTATTTAATTATGTTTTTTATTTTATATCATCTTTTTTTTCTTTCTTTTCTCTCTCTCTCTCTTTCTCTCTCTCTTTCTCTCTTTCTGTTTCTGAATGATGTGTCTCTATTAAAGTAACTGTTCGTCACTTTATGGCCTTGATGCAAACGAGTTTTTTCTGAATATTTTGCAACTACGAAGCAATATCGTTTGCAATCACAAATGTGGCTTCTCTCTTCCCGCTTCCAGCGAAGCCAGCCGGATATTGGCACGATCGAAATAGTGAGTCATCGTATTTCGTGTGGGGTGCGTTTACGGGGGTGCGTATAATATCATTGACGACATTAATCAATCCCTGGAGATTGCAACTGTCCGGTGTAAACGATCTCTCGTCATTCGAAACTCGATCAATACATTGATGACGAATTAAAATAACTATTTTCACGTTTTTTTCTAATTAGGAACATATAATATTTATCTAATTGTCACTGAATAATTATAAAAGATTATTACATTTAGAATTATTACTTGGTATTTAAAAATAATAATTAAGCATCTCTATCTTTCTATGTCATCTGAAGTTAAACTTAATTTATGATACTTGCTCGAACGCGAATATATTTTAAATACACGGAAAAAAATTTCTTTGATGCAACAGAATTATGGTTGTGACCGAAATTTTCTGTTCCGTGGGAAACCATACGAAAATGGTTGCAGCAACAAAAATATTTTTGTGGGATATTTCTGTCGCTAAGACAATTGTTTCGGTTATCTCAAATAACAGATTGATAACAGAAATTTTCGGTTTCTCCAATCGAAAATATTTGTTGATGAAAACAGTTATTTCAATATTAATGCAAATAAGATAACAGTATTTATGTTACTGCAACCGAACCGAACTAATTGAAAATTCTGATTGTTATAACCGAGTTACTTTTTCTGTGATAATTGAATCTTTTGTTGTGGTAAACACATTAATAACAGAAATTTTCGGTTTTTCCAACCGAAAGCATTTGTTGCATGTGAACGACATTTCAGTTAATGCAGATAAGCTTCATGTTACTTTAACTGAACTAAGTCAACTGCAAATTTTTAGTTGTTACAGCTGACTTATTTTTTCCGTGTATATTAAAAATTAACAAAAATTGAAATATTTAACTGTTATCGTAACGATTGAAATCGCGAAGATAGCTAACTCAGAAGGGAATATTACGACTGGAACGACTCAAGTCTGAAACTCTGAAACGCAACCGAACGGGACAGTTGAAACATTCGCTGGAAGCAGACGACGAGATCGTTTTGTTTTTCCGGCGGACTCGACGGTCCTTTCTACTTCGGTGAAGAGTTTGCCTAAAAATACGACACGGTTTGTTGAGAGAAATAGAATTCCCTTCATTCTCCGTCTCTTCCGATTCGCTAATTGAAATAATCATCGATTGCTTAAATCATTAGGAGTTTCACAAATTTTATTTATACGTGACACATTGAATATAATAATCTTTTATAATACAAAAAATAATAATTCGATGAAACATTGTAAAATTATTAGCATAATTTGTTTTAATACGAAATATATTGAACGTATACATTATTTAGTATTATAGTTTTTTAAATTTCTAAATTCTTAAGAAAAACTGATGATTAGTTTTATCGATCGGACAAGTCTTGTAAAAATAAATTTCCAAAATAAATCTCCCTTTCTTTTATTCTGGGAATCGGTATTTGAATTTACTAAAGTGCCATTTATTGAGGTCTTGCTAGTGGTTGAAACGAACCAGGAGAGAAAAAGAGCTTCAAGAAATAGAAGGAAACATAATGAGAGAGAAGGCGCGAACGGACAGTAGAGAACGAAGAAAAGGAAGGAGTTGGAATAAGCGACAGCCATAGCTGAGAGTGACTAAACAGGGATCACGATGGTCGATGACGCCGAGACGAAGCTGCGGCTACGGCTGCGGCTCGTGAGAGCGTTGTTCGTTCTTTAACCGTCTACTCCTCCGTTGTGCATTGCGAGCCAACATGGAGGGCATACGAAGCGCATAGGAAATCGTGCACTTTCTCCCGATTATAGATTCTCCAATGAATTTTGAACCAATTTTTCATCGCTGAAAATTTTATGAAAACCTTATAATTGCGAATGCCATTAATTAATTGGAAATTCAAAGACAATGAAAATAATTAATCAGAAAGATAATTAATTGAGACATTAACAGGAGCCAAATTCTGTACCTCTAAAGACAAAAAATATATTATTTATATAATAATATATTATTTTCGGAATGTACAAAGACGTGATATTTATCATAATTATTAAATTTATTTTCCGTGTTTAAAATTTTTCTCAAATTTTTAACAAAAAGAAAGATGATCTTATAATACTTTCACTTTACAAGCTTTTTATTTATCCTTCTTAATAAGATCGATACTTAGAATTAGTGCTTTCATAAACGATGTAAACGAAAGTAAACATCACTGCGTCACGAGAATCTTAAAATTATAGCCGCATCCCGGCATGTGATCAACTCTATATCAAAAAGACATAAATTGTTACGCGTAATGAGCGCATTTGTTATTTCTATTTGCCGTGCGAGAGACGAAAGGAAATGAACGTGCCGAGTGCGAAAGGCAGAACGAAGTTTCCGGAAGAAATGCGAATTTCTTCGTTCGATAATTTTATTCTGATGTAAATTGTATACTAGCTTTTCCCTAATTACGCACATTATTGCATCGTTTCACGATTTTTATTCGCACAGCTCAGTTATTATCTTGATTGAATTTCGCACACTTTATCACTTCGCGTTTCAGTTCGTCGCGATTCAACGCGTACATCATTCCAAATAACTTGACAATTAGCCTAATTAAAGGAAAACTTGATTAAATTATTTAACAATAATCTCTCTATTTTTTCCTAATATTTTATAAAACAGTGATATATTACTATTAATGTTGATTCAACTAATTAAATATTTTAGTCGGAATAATGAAGCAGGAAACGTGGAGGAAAATCTGGCTCTCTTCCTATATCTTATATACGTATTAATATTATCTAATTATCTTATTATATCCTCTACATCTTTTTTATATGTATGGTTCACACATATTATATTCTATATTGCCATAAACTATCATTTGTGTTCTTAGTAAACTTTCAAAGTAAATTTATCTAACTATATAATTATATCTAGATAATAGGAAATCTTTTATGCATGTATAAATGTATCGTGTTATTTTTATTCTGTAACTGCGAGAAATGCAAGTTCTCCGGCAATTTGCACAAGATATGCAACTCAAGTTTCTATCCCGTTGAGGTTTTAGTCTCGCTGTTGCATTTACCATCAGTTTTATGCGAGATTCGATCGTGTAGGCAGTAGTTAGGGTAAAGGGGGGAAGGTTGTGTGCTGGCCCGTGGACCAAGGTGATCCGGTGCGAAAGCGAGAGGCGCACGCACTGAGCGAGAAAAGATTGACAGGAAAAAGAGAGAAAGAGAGACGAAGGAACCGATGGCGGTGCAAAGAACCGGGGATCACGGACGGATGATTGAGCCTCCACGTCACGAACGAAGTGGATCGTCTATCGACGTACAAATGTCACGGCGATTACTCGATCTACGGTAGACAATGTGGGACGATGAATAGCAATAATTAACGATAATTAATAACTAGAATAATTAATGAGAAATGTGCTGCTTAGAATCTATGATGAGAAAAAGCACGGTTTCTCGAGGTGTTTTTTCCCGCACCGACACCGATTTCTCGAAAAGTCGCCGGGTGCGAGTCCGTGACGAGCAGCCGGTCATCGAAATGGGTATATATATACCTGTGGGAATGTATTCGCGGATCCTCTCTTCGGTTGTTCAGCCAGTGGAACTGGGAGAAACTACCGGACACGTCGCGCATCTTGGGTAACCTGACGTCATGTCGTAATACTCCGTTCGAGTGCAGTCGAATGTGTACGCGGAACGATATATCTAGCATTAAGCTCTTTCCTTTTCGGTGAGATCGATATAGACGTGTTAAACAGGTATCGCGAAAGCTGTTGACGGAAAAGCAGTTCGTGCGCGATTGCATGTAAAGCAAATTTTTATCTATTAAAAATCGTACAAATCGCTTATTATTATAACATTTTAAGTTATTTTGGGCAGTGTAAATTTTAAGAAATTATATACAAATGTTAAATTTTAACAAAATTTTGGAAACTGGGTTTTCAAAAGCACTTGCGACATCATTAGATTACTTTACATTGTATTGTTAGAAGGGAAAATATTACAACTCGAAAGAATTAGCGGGAAAATTGTGACAAGTCGAAAATGAAGATTTTATCAAATTTTTGTTTTGAATTAAAATTCACGCGTTACGCAAAATAGACAAACAAGTTTATACATAGCTGTTATTTTAAGGTACTATTATAAGTCATCACATAAATTCGCGAATATTTTCTGTATGGATACGATAAATCTTCCATATAAAAAAAATTAATAGAAACAAGATGATGATAAACATTGATAGTAAACAAATATCGTTAATTAAAAGAAAATATATTATTTAGCCTGCTTTTTTTAAGAGTTCTCGGAGACTCGCTTACATAAATCTGGGCATTATGTAGAAACTATTTACGATTTTGCTGTTTTGCAGTTCGAAAAGTTTACGTTTAAGGAAAATAATGAGTGTCGGTCGCATTCTATCATAGCATTTATTGCAATAACAGTAAACCGGTGGTTGAATCGGTTGCTATCTCCCCCTGTTGGTGTCGGCACCGACGGTGATTTTAATGATTTCGTGATGCCGACGCGTTTACAAATTTTATAGCTGCTGTATCTCCCCAGCGCAACCCGTTACAAGACCTGGGTGAGAGAAGCGCGCCGGGACGATAAAGTTATGAAATTTTATTTGTACAACCGAATCGCACGCGATTATCTGTTATTATCTTTTGATCATATTATACAATCCGTGCCGCGCTAGCAGACATTACGCGCAATTATTCCGCTGAAATTATACCAAATGTATTGATATACTTGATTCGGGCAAAAATAAAAAGTTGCCGAGGCCGTGAAAGGATCAATTTCCACAGATGTTATTTCCATCTTAAGAGTGGTCGAAAGAAAAAACAAGAAACAAGTAAAATATTACATAAATTATGTAACTTTGTTTCGAGATTAAAAAAAAATTTTTTTTCTTTACAAAAAAGAGGGAAAGAATCACATAATTTCATTTCTCACTAGGCTTAAAGATATTTAGTTACGGTGTACACCAAAGTCGTAAAATTTGCCACTACCTCGCCTGCATTCGGGATAAAAGCTCAGCGTTTTCGCAACATCCGACACGTGCGTACTCGTGTCAATAGTCGCGAACGATTGGACTTTGTGGTTTCGCATCGTCGTCGTCGTCGTTGTCGTCGGCGGCGGCGGGGTGCTTCTGTAACGTGCAAGATGACACGGGGACGGACCAACGGGAATCTCGACGCGAGCAAAGCCCGACCGATTGCCCGCTCGCTCGCTGTTTGTGAGCCGCAGGTTGCATAACGGTCCGCGCAGCAGCATCCAGTATGCAGTATCCGACGCCGGGAGAAAAAGGGACGCGCGGAACCGACATGCGCATACAGGGTGTCCCGCTTCTTCTCGTTGGATCATTAACCGCTAATGGCAGAACCTTTGAATTCACGGTCGCGGACCTGTGTGAAAGAAATATCGAGGACTTTATTATTCGGTATATTCTTTTACTTTGAGATTTTTTAACAATCAAGACTACATTGAAATTTGTTTCAGCAAAATCTGTTTGATGTAGCAAAAATGAAAAATTATTTCTCTTTGTGGTAAGTTTTTATTCAATTCTCTTTCGTTACTTTGTAAATTACTTGAAAGCTATTGCTGCCTAGACATTTTGGTACTAAGATTTTTATTCCGAGGATTTTTATTGTGCTGAGGAATATGTCATGTTACCATTTGATCTTATGTGGAAACGGAACACTCTGTACATGTATCGTCAAGTTTGTCGATTCTCATCGATCGCGTCAGGACTACCGTCCTGTGATTTCAAGTGTTTCATGCAAATATTATACGAAATATTTTTTAGAATTATTTCTTTCATAAGAGAGTGGATAAATAATTAATCGTGACGCATGAGCTTTATCTTCGACATATATTCTGCGTAATGGTTGAAAGTACATGTGAGAGGCCTAATAGAAAATGTGTCTATACATTATTAATACTCGATTTGACTTAATAATCGCGTTATGAATATAATCAAGCATATGCTTATACGCAACACTTGTTACGTGTCGTCTCGCGCAATAACTAATCTAGTTACCATATACGTTACTCCGTTTTGCAGTTTTTGCACAGGTCAAGCCACGCGCAAAATTACAGAGCCATACGCGCGTAAACGGTCGTCATCGTGAACTTGCTTACCTTGATGAGCTTAAAATTGTGCTCGCACCGTAATTTAACAGAGGCCACGATGACAGGACGCTATCGAATGCAATTATATCATTATCAATTGGTAACATTTGTATTTGAGTAAGGTGTACTTAATATTATACATATTAAGAAGCAAATTTTAATATTATTCAAAATTATAATATAAATTAAGAAGTTAAAAGATGTGACATTCATGCATGATAAATCTTTTGTAATTATAAAAATGCGCGGTTTTATATTTGTTCAAATGATTTTAATGTATAGAATTTTTTTTAATTGTTGCTTTATTGTACTCGCTAATATGTCGTTTGCCTTAAATCAAGGTGAATGAAATTGCATATCGCCGTGTAACTCGATAGACTCATTATAATTCACCGACCAGAACCTCGCGACAGTTCGTTAACGTGGGAAACGTTGGCTTGGTAACATGCCGGAAAGCAAATTCACCAAAGATACCGTCTTTTTAGAACGAGGTGATATACTATAAAATAATAACTTTTGTTAATAAATTCAACAGCTTTGACATCGGCGTTTTTATAATTGTATTTACGCTACATTTCTCCAAGTATTTTGGAATCTATAGTTCAGAATTAATTCAGAATTAATCAGAATTAAACATTTGAGAATTGTATCTTTGGATCCGTATTTTTTCTCGCAGAAACAGAAAGCAAGCGTGTTTATAGAGGATCGAGATTTCGCTAGTCGAAACTAAAACATAAGAGGCTGATGATCGTTAAGATGAATTTACGAAGCAATAGCTTATGCTGGCTGGCTCATGGTTGGTGGTCGATGGTCGAACGGTACCACATAGAAATGCGCTA
>NW_023415669.1:31963-49368 GCF_013373865.1 Monomorium pharaonis | reverse complement strand
TATGGAACTGAGCTTTGACCACATATCCTTTGATGACTCACATGTTATCAGGTACTCTAGCTGCGCACTCTCCATGGATGACGATAGTATGAACATTGCTTTTGCATCGCGTCTTACCCATGATTTGATGGCAGCTTGATCCGTTTGCTCTGGCTTCGGTTCCGTTCCATCGACGATTCCCAAGATATCGTTTGCGATTAAAATCGCCTTCATTTGAAACTTCCATGCTTGAAAGTTCTGGCCGTTGAACTTGGAAATGTTCTTCAGATCCACTACTTCACTCATGTTGACGTGATGTATAATTTTTTTTTTGTGTCAACAACAATAATAAAACAACGTACGTTTTTCTTTGTTATTACTATCCCACAGGGCCTGGGCCCATAACCTGTTGAGGTTATGTTTCGTGGTGTCACCAGCGGAATGGATAGTAATAATATATATTTACGTACTGGCGTACACAAACAAATAGTTTATTATTACAATAACAATTAAGAGTAGTAGTGGTACAAAATATGACGAGTGTGTGTATATAATAAAGGTGCAACAAAAGAACGAGTACGCCACGCTTGAACGGCGGGACACACACACGTCTGTAACCCGCAAGCGCGACAGTATTGCCAACTTAGAATAATAAAAGAGAAAGAATCTTCTAGTATCGCGTGTTACGAATATAATATGAAGCGCGCTGAATATAAAATTCTCAATAATAATAAATAAGAATGATTTCAAATGTTGAAACACTCTATAAATACATAGGTTTTAAAAATCTGAGAGACTTTTCTGCATTTGGTCAAGATTGAATGCAAATTAGTACCATTTAATTTAGCAATTTAAATACAAAAAATGTATCTTTTAACTCTTGTGAAATTATGAAAATATCAAAATCGTTAAAAAATGACTGCTTCCAAGATTATGGATTTACATTTCTTCCTTCAATTTATAAGTTATTTCTGGGTATTATATTTTTAAAACATTTTTGAATTAAATGGATCAAAAACTATCGCTAATTATGAATTTTTCACTTGCCCCTTTAGTCACAAATATCGACATTTTTTACATTATGCTTTCTTTATTTATTCTTAGGTATTTTATTACAATGTACACAAATTAGCTGCAGAATTGGAAGATATTATATCGGTCATGTCGCCACACTTTAGTAGCAAACCAGGAACATATTATTCGGATGTATTATTCTTTATTTCACTGGGCTTGCACAGAATCGCTCCCAGCCACCAACGATTCGCCGTAATGTTTGACGCAGACACGAAATTTCGTAAAGACGTTAAGGATCTGTTTGAAGAATTTAATAAGTTTGGAAAAAAAGCTTTGTTTGGCTTGGCTCCAGAGCTCACTCCAGTTTACCGACATGTTTTGTACTTATATCGCAATAAACATCCGAGAACGATGTTTGGCGAACCGCGACATAAAGGTGGATATCCTGGCTATAATAGTGGAATGGTGCTCTTTAACCTGGAAAGATTACGGAAGTCACATGTATATAGTGAGATTGTTAATAAAGATAGCGTGGATGCTTTAACAGAGAAATATCATTTTAAGGTAAGTTTGAAATGATCAGTTTATTCAAAGTTATACAACTGAAGTTTTCAGAGCCGAGACTAGAATGTGTAAAACGAACAAGACACTTGCTTTATATAAAAAATTTGAAAGTGTGCAAAAATAGCAATATAAAGAGTTTTTTCTGATTCTTGATGAAATTAACTGAAGCTGTAATATGTCATTACAAATTTATTAATTACATTAGTTGACTCGAGTAATATAATACAATTATATAACTCGATTTAAATCTCCATAACAAAATTTTAAGATGGTTAACTTTTTGTTGTTTAAAATATTACTTTAATGTTACTATTGTTATTACATTAGTCTTTGACTTAATCTTATAATACTGCAATTTTTTATTCTGTGTAATTTTTTTATTTAAATGTAGGATTTAGTCGATGGTGTGCATGGTTATAAGCTATAAAGTTTTACACTGACCTGATTAATATTTTACCAATAAACGCAGCAATATCCCATTTCTCATAATCAAGAGACCATATGTATACAATGAAAGCTGCAGTATTATGAGATTGATTTGAAGACATATATAAATGACAAATATAAATACATTTTGATTGAGAATATTTTCAAAATAAATATCTTTAACTATTTTAAACGCTTTAATTGGCACATTTTCTTCATATTGTTATTTTTGTAGAGAAGATAATTTTTTTTTTTTTAAAGTAAGTTTTTGTGCTTTTACACGTTTACATTTGTAAAAAAAAGAATGTAAAATAAAAATATTGTCATTTGGATTCATGTACGCACGCTTGCGCGTATGCACACACACACACACACACACACACACACACACACACACACACACACACACACACGCACGCACGCACGCACGCACGCACGCACGCACGCACACACACACACACACACACACACACACACACACACACACACACTCGGATTTCAATAACATAGAGTTTTGAAAATATAGAAATAATAGATAAAATGTGTAAAATGTAATATTAACAATATATAAAAAGTAATATTTGAAGTACTATAAATATTTACAGTTAGTGTCACAAGAGAGTTGTCATAGTTTTTTCTAAAAAAAAATTTGTAAAAATCAACATAATCACCCCTTCCCTCCCTGTGTCCGATTCCGTAGATACTTTACTTTAGTGTTGCTTACGACGCTCTCATGACACTGACTGTAATCAAGATAATTTTATTAAAAAACAATGCAATTGTTAAGTTCGAACTGACTGGCCTTAAATATATTTAATTAAGTAGAGCACAACGTTTTGACCGTTGGTTTCAATCCTTTTCAAGTACTTAAATACATAAAATTACTTGATACACATTTTGAGATGTGATATGTGCCTAGATATCATCTGAAAACCAAGACAAACGAGCGTACGATTGTATATCAGAATAATATTGTTAATCTTTTTTTTATAAAATTATTCGATGCAAATAATATTTGAGTTCTAAAAAGCTATAATGGACTAGGATAAAGTTATAAAATAATTTTAAAATGTATTTCCATAATTTTAAAATAAAAGAACAAAAATTTTTTAATATATAAAATTTTGTATTTTTTAATATAAGTTTATTTATTATATTTTTTAACAACTTTAAAAAGGTAAAAAAGATACGCCAAGTACAATAAACGCGTGCTTTCCAAAATAAATTTGAGATTAATACAGTTATCCAAGTATATTTTAAAAAAGACTTAAAGAAATTTATTAACATTTATTTAAAAATTGCTTAAACGGGTTTGATGATTAAATGATAAAAATCAACCAACGGGATTATAGTGAAGCAAAAACGACGTGCCCAGCTCATATTTTTTCTGAATTTCCAAGGCTCTATGTTATTGATATTAATAAATGTATGTACAAGAATGCAATTAATGTGACTGAGGTGTTGTTTTACTATCTGTCAGTTTTTGTTTCATTATCTGTTATCATTGATATTCCCATTTTTTTTAAATTAATTTTTTAATAGAACCATTTTTGAATGCGTTTATATACTTAACATATCTTTTTTAACTTTGTAAAGTTTTTGGTTTTTTAGGTTATTATTTTTTTATTTTATTTGTACAAAGAATTTTCATATTGTATAACATTGATGGGTCATTGCGTTTTAACGAGCCGGGCATGCCAAATTTTTGCTTCACTATAATCGCATTGGTTGATTTTAATCATTTAATCATCAAGCCCATTTAAGCAATTTTTAAATAGATGTTTAATAAATGTTTAATAAATGTCTTTAAGTTTTTTTTTAAATATACTTGGCTAACTGTATTGATCTCAAATTTACACTCTTAAAGTATAAACTATAATGCCACTCAGCTGGCCTGCCGATGACATGGTCACAGGCTGCAATATGGGTAATATGTTTATAGGATGCCCAAGGATCATTTGTACGTCTTATTAGTCTACACACAGAAAAATAATTACTGCTTCCAAGTAAATATTACTTGTTCTAAATAATTGGTTTCTTTCTACATCTGCAAATCTATCTAAACTTGTTACAAGTATCACATTTCCTTAAAACATATTCTACATTTTAGTAAGTGTAACTTCAAACAAGAATATTTACTTCAAACAAATATTACTATCCAGAGTCCTACGTAATTCTTCTTCAATCAAGTTTTATAATATTCTTGAAACAGGAATAAATTCTTGTTTTAAGTAAAAAATGCTGAAATTTTTTAATATTTGTGACAAGCGTACCTGAAAATTAATATTAAGAAAATATTATTGATTGAAGAAATATATTACTTGAACGAAATAAAATAAAATATATAATTACTTTTCTTGGCTGTAGAATATTTCTGTATGTATTTAGTAACTGTCATGCATTCTATGCAAGCCGGATATACGGATAAGGCACATAAATTTACCCATACAGCTTTTACAAAGGAACGGACAGAACTGTCTCTCATCGATTTTAATGAGCTTTGGATATGTTGTAGAACATAAAAAAATATTAAAATCATATTTTTTTTATCTGCGTATTTCGACGTTTAGGAGTTAATATCACCCCTCGAATATAACGCATTTTTTTTATTTTGGCGAATATCTTTGAAAATATAAGGTTTATGAAAAAATATTTTGTACAAAAGTTTTATATTCTTTTTGCATTTTATACTCTTTACAATAGTATATTTAGATTTTTCAAAAATTTCAAACTTAATTTACCTTATTCCACCCCTTTTTTCAACATTTTGAAAATTTTGTAAGGACAAAAATTAAAAAGTATTAAAAACCGGATCCATCCATGTATAATAATATATGGGTTCCATCATTCTCAATTATTGGCAAAACGAGATGATAATCTCGTGCTATAGGCGCCGCGCTAGAAGTTGCGTTATTTCTTTAGACGCGTCACATTCAATAACTGCCCTTCCTGCGTATATTTTTATATTAGAAGATAAAAACGGATTAATCTTAATTACATAATACCCAACGTATTACACGATATAAAGCATAAATGCATATATACACTCAGTCGAAAAAAAAGCGGTACACCTAAAATTTGTCAAAAAATCACTAAACTTCCAATGACGATAACTACGCGAGTAATAAAGATAAAAAGGTTTCTAAAAAAAGAAATTAAAGCTTCAAATGTCTACTTTAAGAATTGATTTAGTAAAATTTTGCATTATAATTTTTTTCAAAATGGCGTATGACAAAGCGAGAGCATGCGAAATTGAAAAATATTGGTCCGAGTTTGCGACGATCCATGGCGTGAGGCAAGTATCGCAACTCAATGGGATAAAAAGTATGTGATAGTACAGAGTTTTCCCTTTAAAATGCTTTTTTACTCGTCTCGACACGATGATTTTTTGCTGAGATATGCGCATTTAAAGTAAAAAACTGCCTTTTTATTCAAATGCGCATATCTCAGCAAAAAATCATCGTATCGAGACGAGTAAAAAAGCATTTTGAAGGGAACACTCTGTACTATCGCATTCTTTTTATCCCATTAAGTTGCGATACTTGTCTCATGCCATGGATCGTCGCAAAATTGGACCAATATTTTTCAATTTTGAGTGTTTTTGCTTTGTCATACGCCATTTTGAAAAAACGTATCACACATAACTGTGATATAAAATTTTTTTAAGTGGCAATCCGAATCTTGAAAATGCTTCTTGGAAAACTTTGCTAGCTGTATTAGGTGCTGAGATATTCAATTTTGAATTTTTAACAATGCCCAATTTTAACTATTGCAAGAATAAAAATTCCGGGTTTTGCTAACAACTATGGTTAGTTTTTATTTTAAAACTCGAAATCGTCCTCCGATTGTGAGAGTTCGACGTACATGTGCATGTGTGTTGCATAGCTGACTTTCCACGGAATTTTACTACTCCAGACTCACATTAACACAAGCAAATCTGAATAGTTACGTGAAAGAAGCTTCCCCATTAGGGAATTTTAATATTCGATTTTACCACGTAGAAAAAGTTCATTGAGCTGTATCAGTTCCAGGAATTGCGATATCTAATAAAAATAGACGACTTTCATCTGACTATTTCTTATTAAAAGATTTTACGATCGGAATTTGCACATTATGGGGCTCTGACAAGTGCCATTTTGTGTGTGGGGGGGGGTGTGTTTACCTCAAGGATAAGGACCCCGTGACTCGTCAGTTCCACGGTATTTTGCGAATCCAAACCTTCTTTGGGTGTGTGCGCGCGTGTGTGTGAGCGCGAGGGTGTGTAAGCGTGAGTCTATGCGTGAGAGAGAGAGAGAGAGAGAGAGAGAGAGAGAGAGAGAGAGAGAGAGAGAGAGGGGGGGGAGGGGGGAGGGAGGGAGAGATATAATATTGCATTAATAGTGTATATGACCACCTCTTGCACGAATAACTTCCATGCGACGAGGCATACTCTTTATAAGAGTTTGAATTTCAGCTTGCGTAATGTTCGTCCATTTATCTTATCCTTGAGGTAAACATCCCTCTCCCCCACACACTCACACAAAACGGCACTTTTCAGAGCCCTATGATGTGCAAAGTCCGATCGCGCAACCTCTCCGTGGTGCACATTGGGTAACGCTAATGCCGACGGTAAAACCTTTTAATAAGAAATAGTCAGATGAAAGTCGTCTATTTTTATTAGATATCGCAATTCCTGGAACTGATACAGCCCAATGAACTTTTTCTACGTGGTAAAATCGAATATTAAAATTTCCTAATGGGGAAGCTTCGTTCGCGTAACTACTCAGATTTGCTTGTGTTAATGCGAGTCTGGAGTAGTAAAATTCCGTGGAAAGTCAGCTACGCAACACACATGCACATGTACGTCGAACGCTCACAATCCGAGGACGGTTTCGAGTTTTAAAATAAAGACTAACCATAGTTGTTAGCAAAACCCGGAATTTTTATTCTTGCAATAGTTAAAATTGGGCATTGTTAAAAATTCAAAATTGAATATCTCAGCACCTAATACAGCTAGCAAAGTTTTCCAAGAAGCATTTTCAAAATTCGGATTGCCACTTAAAAAAATTTTATATCACAGTTATGTGTGATACGTTTTTTCAAAATGGCGTATGACAAAGCGAAAACGCGCAAAATTGAAAAATATTGGTCCGATTTTGCGACGATCCATGGCATGAGGCAAGTATCGCAACTTAATGGGATAAAAAGCATGCGATAATGAGCTTGAGTCTCTCGTTGATGATGTACCCGAGCACATGATGAATCTCTTTTTATATAATCTGAGTTTTTCTTTTGAGCAGTCCTTAATTAGATGTTTGAAGATCCCACGATAAGAAAAAAGCACAAGGAGCCTTGCACACAATAGCTATACGAGTGTGGGCTCGTCTTCCGATTCACTCTTGTACTTGTGCTTTATGGCGGCGGTACGCTCTTGCACAGCTCGTGTTGTATAACTATTATGTAAGGCTCGTTGTGTCTTTTTCTTATCGTGAGATCTTCAAACACCAAATTAAGGACTGCTCAAGGGAAGGTGTTCGCGACTCGGCGAAGAGATCGCTGGATGCCCCTGAGTATGCAGGGTGAGAGGACGTTCGTGGAAGGGGTGTTTAATTAATTGCACAACAATTACGTGTCACGTGGACTCTGAGATGTCCGAGTCGTATCGTATATTTTACAGATCTTAACTTATACACATTACACGCGTTTTCTGAGTTTTGAGAGCACTGATGAGATTGTCTATAGTTGAGAGATAATGTCCACTCACTCGGCAGAAATTATATTAATTGTTACCGGTAAAGACGATGATGCCCGTGAGCCAGTGTCACGCGGCGCCGGCGTGCGCGTAGCGTGATGAGCCTGAGTCTCTCGATGGTGATGTACCAGAGAATTGTGGCTGAGTCTCTCTACAGATGATGAGAATGAGTCCTTCCTTGAGCACTTGTCGGATGAAACGTCTACGATCTCACGAATAGATTCGAACACCAAACTATATCGAAGCACTAGCACGATGAACGAGAGTGAACCGCCGCCATCGAGAATACGTACCGAAGAGAGCGATTCTACTGGTAAAGCGGTAAACGAAGAGCGGTACTAGTAAAACGGCGAGCTTGGTCACTGGTCTTACAAGAGTGGTGGTGGCAGTCTTTAATGTTACCACTCTGGTGAGTCCATTTTTGCCTGGATGCAAGGCAGCTACCCTTGCGAGTGACCATTTACATGGCGGTAACCTTTCATCAGTAATAAGCACCAATGAGCCGATGTTAATGTCGTTATTCTTATGGTGCCATTTTGAAATTGATTGTTGGCGTTGAAGGTAATGAGCTGACCATTGTGACCAGAATTGTTGCACTTGTTGTTGAATGAACTGCCATCGTGAGAGTCGTGAGACCGCCAGGTCGTTAAGAGATGGTTCTGGTATTGTTGTGAGTGGATTTCCGATGAGAAAATGACCTGGGGTAAGAGCTGAGACGTCATCTGGATCATCACTCAACGGCTCAAGGGGCCGTGAATTGAGAATGGCCTCTATTTGAGTGAGTAACGTGGTGAGCTCTTCCAAGGTGAGCTGAGTCTCGCCGATGGTACGTCGCAAATGGTATTTAGTTGATTTTACCACTGCTTCCCACTTTCCCCCCATATGTGGAGTTGCTGGTGAGTTGAATTTCCATCGCGTGCTGTCTTGAGCGAGCATCTTGCTGACCCGTTGATGTTCTTGAGAGCTCTGAACGAACAGTCGCTTAAGCGATGTATCTGCTCCGATGAAGGTCGTTCCGCAATCCGAATAGAGTGCGTGAGCGATGCCGCGTCTGGATGAAAACCGTTGGTAGGCAGCAATGAATGCGTCAGACGAATAGTCACTGACTGCCTCGAGATGTACTACCGATGTTGAGAAGCACACAAAAACGCAGATCTAGCTTTTATGACTT
The DNA here is from genome assembly GCF_013373865.1 of Monomorium pharaonis. Taxonomy (NCBI): domain Eukaryota; kingdom Metazoa; phylum Arthropoda; class Insecta; order Hymenoptera; family Formicidae; genus Monomorium; species Monomorium pharaonis. The sequence goes on along the minus strand of NW_023415669.1, from coordinate 40,483 downwards.
TTTGCACCTCTACCCTTCCAAGTTTTGATGGTGAGTGGCCCGGCGTAGTCCACCCCTGTATGAGTAAATGGGCGTGACGGCGTGACTCTTGAGAGAGGTAGTTGGCCCATTAATTGATGAGCACGGATCCCCCTCTGTCGAGCACACGCGACACACTGCAAGATGTATGATTTTACAGGAGCTCTCCCGCCGAGGATCCAAAAGGTCTGTCGGATATGTACGAGCGTGAGTTGAATGCCTCCATGTAAAGTTCGTTGATGAGAGTGGGCGATGACCAGAGACGTGAATGTGAGTGGCGAGGCAAAATCGCAGGATGTTTGCCATCAGGTGAGAGAGATGAGTGAGCGAGTCGTCCACCGACTCGGATGATTCCTTGAGCGTCGATATATGCAGTCAATCGGCTGAATGCATGTGTCTTCAGTAACGAAGAATTTGACTGTAAAGCCTTGAGTTCATATGAAAAGCTTGAGTTGCCTTGATCCAAAAGAGTTTTGCCTTCTCCAAAGCCATGGTTGATACTTGCATGATTGGCATTGAATCGTGATTCTTATTCACCCGTGAGATGAATCTGAAACAGAGAGCTGTAATTCTCAATAATTTATTGAGAGTGGAGTACCTGTAGATGATGTCCCAGTGATAATCAGGTTTTAGTGCAGCTGCAATTAGTGAGACACCTGGGCGTGCCTCAATTGCTCTCAACTCTTCAGCGATTGCAGGTTGTGACGGCCAAGAGTCTTGATTGATTAGCCAAGGTGGTCCGTCCACCATAATGAGTGACTTTGAAGTTGAGCAGTTGTGAAGCCTCGTGACGCGCAGTCAGCTGGATTTGAGGTACCAGGGATGTGCCTCCAATGAGCGTCTGGCGTGAGTTCCTGTATTTGCGTTACCCTGTTTCTGACAAAGTCCTTCCAGCGTGATGCGTGAGATTTGATCCAAGAGAGTGTTACGAGAGAATCCGTCCACAGATGAATAGCCATTACGTTCACTTTCAGAGTGGCTTGAACGTACTTAACGAGTCGAGAGAGCAGCAGCGCTGCGGTGAGTTCGAGTCTCGGGATTGAGAGTCGCTTGAGAGGTGCTACTTTCGTCTTGGAGCACACAAATGATATTCTGGCGCCATGTGAGTCGTGAACGGAGAGATATACGACTGCATCCCAGTGGAGCTTGTGCAGCCAAAGCTCCTGCAAGAGCATCTTAGCCTTGATCACTACTGGTGAAGCAAAGCCAAGTGGATCAAAGATCTGAGCCACTTCAGATAATACGAGGCGTTTCGTGAGATTGCCGGTCTTGAAGGGAGTCTTCAATGAGAATGAAAATACATCTTCCTGAGGGAGCCATTGTAATCCGAGTATTTTGGTTGCGCAATCGTCAAATATGATTGGAGAGCCTTGATCTTAAGTATTGTTGAGGGCGTTGATGACATCGATATGAGTTGCATGCCATTTTGCGAGAGGAAAGCCGCCCGCCATACAGAGATCTCTTAGTTCACACGCGACTTCTTTGAGTTGTACGGTGTCTGCACCACCGAAGATATCGTCAACGTATCGGCCGTGAGTGATGGATGGCACGGCAAGTGGAAATCGATGTCCTTCGTCTTCTGCCAGTTGAAGCAGGGTTCGGACCGCTAAAAACGGCGCAGCTTTCGTACCGTAGGTGACTGTTGTAAGTTGATACGGCACTTCGTTGAGTTGGTCATCAATCCAAAGTATTCGCTGCAAATCCCAATCATCCTTGTGAATTTTAATCTGCCTGTACATTTTAGTGATATCTGTGGAGACGATATGACGATGTTGTCGAATCCACAATAAAACATCCGTGATGTCTAGATGTAACTTCGCTCCGGTGTACATGAGATCATTGATGGAATATCCTGATGTTGACAGGCTGAAGCCATTAAATACAACGTGCAATTTGTTGTTGCGCTATTAGGCTTGAGCACGCCGTGATGTGGCAAATAATACTGTGAGTGATGATGGGAATCTGATGATGCCTTCGTCATATGGTTGAGCGATTGATATTTGGCCATAAATTCTTGATAGAGACGTTGATATGCGGGGTCTCTTGCAAAGCGCCGAAGTAGACTCTTGAGGCACTGATGAGCGGTGTTATACGAGTCACCTAAGATGTTGCTTGGCGATTTCAGAGGAATACGTACAATGTATCTTCCTGAAGAGTCACGAGAGTGTGTTGATCGAAAATGTGTTTCGCATTTCTGCTCCTCCGGGGTGAGAAAGCTGACGTCATGTGTAGGTACCTCCTTTTGAACCCAAAACTTCGTTAGCAGCTCGTGTATTGCTTCTTCATTAGCTTGAATCGCAACGTGGTGCGTCGACGTGCGTCCTGCTGATATTCTATTGACTGGTCCAAGGATGAGCCATCCGAAGATGGAGAGCTGTGTGATTGGCATGAATGGAGAATGCCTGATTATGTTTGGCTTGATGATTTGCTTGTAGGCATCAACTCCGATGAGAATGTTAATTGCCCGTGGAGTGAGGAAGTCTGGGTCGGCTAATGACAAGTTCTTAAGATGTGGCCACTCTTGAGGTTCCGCTTCGAATGATGGTAAGATGGTCGTCAATGTGTGAAGGGCGTGAGCTTGAATGTTGACAGTTGCATTCGAGCGTGTAGAACGCAATGTGAGCGATACTATTCCTCTTGTCTGAGTAGATTCCTTGCCACCAATTCCAGAAACAATGATGGCTGAACGTTGTCGAGGAACGTTGAGCTGGCGGATGAGATTTTCAGTGACGAAGGTGAGTTCTGAGCCTGAATCAATGAGTAGACGTACTTGAAGATCAGATACCGATGAGCTTACTTGTGCCAAGGCTGTGGCGAGCGATGTTGAGTAGGATGAGCGTGACGATGAGTCTGGTGAGACGATTGCACCGGGTCTTTATTTGGAAGGCTGAGATGATGAGCTGGCTGCCGGTTGAGCGGATGTTGAGGAGGTGTTAACCTCGTGCAGCATTGTGTGGTGTCGCTGCGAGCACTTCTTGCACCCTGTTTTGCTCTTGCAAGATCGCACGTTGTGGCGTCCCAAGCAATTGAAGCAGAGGCGCTTGTCAACGGCGAGCTTCTGCCGATCTGCTGGTGCAAGCTCTCTAAATTTGGCACAGGTGACCACGTAGTGTTGACTCAACAGTCACACGGGTACACCATGGAAGCACTGTCGGCCGCCACCTTGCCTTGAGATGTCTGATGAGCAGTGACCTTGGGTTTCCTCGTTGTCGATGAAGAACTCGAGTTGAACGAAGACGATACCGCCTCAATGTTCTCAAGGGCACATGCCCGAGCCGTCAGGAAAGTAACAAGCTGGTCGAAACGTGGATATGATCGCTCTGCGCCGATCTTATTCTCCCACTGTTCGCGCGTGACCCGGTCGAGCTTCTTGATCACGTGATGGACCATGATGACATCTCCTAGATCAACGGGTAGCCCCAAGGAGTTGATAGATTTGAGCGCTTTTTGAACTGTGTCGATGAGCGTGGTGAGCTGTTCTGCCTTCCGCTGGATCGGACCCGAGCCGTCAAAGATCCTGTCCAAGTATGACGTGATGAGCAGTCGTTTGTTCTCGTATTTCTCCTTGAGAGCCTCCCATGATGGCTGAAACGAATCACCTGCCATAGGAAGTCCGCCAATGTGCTTCGCCGGTGCTTCCTCCAGAGACACACGGAGGTAATGCAGCTTCTCTACGGGGGTGAGGCGTTCGTTATGAACTTAGGTTATTGAGTCAGACTATATAAGGAAAGACTCATCTGCCACTGCTCGGATGCATCATCAACGAGACGTTCAAGCTCACCACGCAATGCACACGCCAGCGTGCTGATAAAGGACTTCTCTTAACTCCTACAAACTCTTTCAAGTGCTCAACGAACTATTTACACGTGTGTAGATGTTAAGTTCCTATCTGTGATAAATATATGACGGCTCAGATGTACTCTGAGTAACACGTCATAATTGTTTGCGTTTTAATTTAACATCCGTTTCCACCACGGTCCTTACTCACTCTGTTTTCATCCTCAGTGCTAATTAGCGAACTTATCGCCGAGTCGCGAAAAGTGTAGTGTGCAATACCGCAAGAATAAGACAACATAAAAAAACAAGTAAAAACAGACGAATTGCTAACAAAGCAATACTTTAAGACCCTCAATTATTTTTACAGCAGAGTGAAATAAGTATAAATAAGAACTAAAAATAAAAATGAATAAGGATGAAAGTATAATTATGTTCCAAAAGCATCCGTCGGACCAACCAAAGTAGTGCACCACGGCGCAGCGTTACCAGAACGATTTTTTTTTTTTCAAGTTATGTGCACCACTTGAAAAATTTAATAAAAATATATGTTTATAGAGGATATTTCTGGAGAATATTTATGTGTTAAATATGGGTTGGTATGAATAAGAACATAACCTCAAAACATTTTTTGAAAATAAACAATTTTTATTTTTTATTTTTTGTCAAAACATTTTTCTTTTTTTTTTTTTTGAAAAATTGTTTATTGATATTTATAACATTTTTTTTTTTAATTGAAATCGGTCGTGCGTTTTCGAGAAAATTGACATTTTTTTTCCTTTCCCTCTACATATCTCCTAAATCAATGGAGATATCAAGTTATTTATTTAGGGAAATTTTATGTCATATTAATTTGAACTTATGGTATAAATTTGAACCCGATATCTACGGGGCAGATTTTACATGCTTATTTCACTAGGCCTTTTTTTTAAGAATAAATTATATCTACAGGTAAATTATCATGTAGTCATGGTGTGTACAATGTGCATGTGTACGTGTAAATTCCGTAATAAACTTCAATCATATTGAAAACTTTAGAGACGAGAAATGACACGTTTTTCGTACGTGCTATTTGCAAATAAAAATAAATTTGGATAAAATAATACATATCTTCTGAGATTATTTCAATACACTTATTATAAATATTTTTTTTATAAAATATGCGTATGCATTTTTTCTTCACAGCTAGTCAATTTATAATCATAAAATAAATGTAATACAAAACCGACTTGAAAAGTCTTATAAAGAGAAGAAAATTTTTTTAGATACATAAAAGTATATTGTACTTATCATTTGCTATATTTCAAAAAGTTTACAAATATAAATTATAACCAGGATGCAGTGAATAATTATGAATAAAATATTGAATTTTTAACGTCATTTCTCTCATCACAATTATCATCACAAATTATAAAATGTCAAACATTAGTAAGGCAAGTGCTGCTAGTATAACACAACGAATTATACATTTCCTCATTTTGTCTCCCAAATTTCTTACAGACCTACAGGTGGACAACGTTTCTTAAATTAAAATTTACTGTATCAGATTTTGCACCGTAATATTCCACTTGTAGGACACGTACAAGAAAAATAAACTTTTTATACAAGCTTACTCAGGATTGATTGATATAAGCGTTATTGAGATTTGATAATCTAAAGGCCTCTCGAGACGACCGTTTATATAATAAATATCTAGTTGATTTTACTGCCGCGTACATTTGACGCGAGATATTACCGTGATTTTTGATAATATACTACAGTTTCAACCAGATGTACCAAAAACCAAAATCTATAAGATTTGTGCGAAATTTTTTTTTATTTATTTTAACTTATTTGCTAATAGTACTATAATCGCGATAAGTATAATTGCTTTTGAGTAATATTTATCTAAATATTTTTAATTGAATTATATTTAATCGTGTTTTTTAAATTAATATTATAAATATACTAACTACTACTAATTAATATTATTTCTTATTATATTTCACATGCCGTAATAGGAGTATATTTTAAACATAAAAATAAAATTACCTATATCTACAGCGGATTTTATATTAATTTTTTGTGTGATTTTATTATTTTTAACTCATATGAACTGCGGGCCGATATTTTGTTGGTTTTGTGACTCCTGCACACTGGACGCGGAAAGGCTTGTCACGTGGCAAGATCCGCCGCGGTAGTCAATCAAAGTGGGATCGAATTTAACTTTTTCAGCGCGGCAAAAAACTTGGTTGGTTGTCGTGTCAACTTCCGACGCGGACAAGCGTTTTTGCGTGTACAGGAGCCATTAAAAACTTGTGTACGTGAAGCCAGAATGGCGTAATTTCACAAATGTGTTTCAAGACTGACAATATGCGGCGATCTCATCTTTATGTTAAAATACTTTTAAATTAAAAATTTTAATGTTTAACTTAAAACTTTCTCAACATTAGGTTAATTACAGAGATAATTATACTTCTTATCAGGAAGTATGTGTGTGAAGTTGGCACCTCAACTTTCTGTACCGCAGGTTTCTCGCGAGTTCTGTTTGCAGTCACAATAGTTTTAGTTTTTGATAGTTTTTAGCAATAGTTCTGCCGAAAATATATAAAAAACATAAATTTGAAAATATGAGATGCTAACTTCCCATAACACCCCAATTTCAAAAAATCAGTATTTACTATGAAATTTTATAGTTCTCGAAGAGTTCTACAGTTCCTGATGGGTATTTAAAAAAGTTCTGGTGATTAACTATTTTTAATTAGTGAGTGAAACTGTTTGCACCTCATGCCTCTCGAATAAAAATTGTTTAAAAATAATTTACAGAACTTTCTGCAAAATTGATTAAAATAGTTTGAACTATTATGGAACTATCGAAAATTGCCCAAAATTCGATTAGAACTTGCTATAATGTGATACTTTATTCTTGTGCTGGGGTGTGGTGCCATCGTACAAGTTTACAAATTATTTAAAAATAGTTAATGACCACAACTTTTTAATACCTATCAGGTACTGTAAAACTTTTCGAGAACTATAAGATTTTATAGTTACAACTGTTTTTTTCGAAATTTGGGATACCACGGGAAGTTAGCACTCCATATTTGAAATTTGTTTTTTATATTATTTGGCGGCGGAACTATTGCTAAGAACTATCAAGAACTGTAGAACTATTGTGAGTGTAAACAGAACTCGCGTACCTGTGGTGCAGGAAGCTGAGGACCCAACTTCACCCACATTTGAGAAGTAACGTATTACTTGTACATGGTGGAATCAACAAGGTGAGTCAATGCGCATAAATTTTATAAGCCAATGAAAGTGCTGGTGGATTCAAGTTACGTCATAAGATGCGGTAAATTTGAACATTAATATTTTAAGTAATAACAAAACGAAAAATATTTAAGAATTATTTATTAAAACTTGAATAATAAATAAATTATTTGTATTTTGATGACTACAAATAAATGGAACAAAATATTTATTAATAAATTGTTAATTGTAACAGTTACAATATTTTGGAAAATTTTGCGAGAAATGTATATCAATTTTTATGCAAGTAAAACAGATGCAGACCGTCATTTCAAAACGGTTTTTAATAATTAAAAAAAACAGAAAATAAAATTGTATATTAGATTCGATCCTCGCATGAAAAAGTTTGTTGAACCGTACTTTCTAGCGTACGGCTACTACGTTGCTTTGGAAATGGGTAACACAGAACTTATATTTCACTTACGTTTGGATGCGTGAAGTCACGTGGATCCAGTCACGTGGATGCGCAGATCAAACTAAAAATTAGTCGGCAAACTGACTCACCTTGTTGATTCTATCATGTTACTGTAACGATGTTTATAGTTACAGTTACTTTTTTAAAAAAACTGGTAACGGCGTTACTTTCCTTTTTTTGTAACTGTAACGTTACATTTTAGTTACTTTTTAAATTTTAAATTTTATATTTATAATATATTGTATTTTTATAATTTAGTTAGACTTTTATCGGTCATTTGACCTGGATACGATAAAATTATTTAAAAATTTGTGACGTTAAAGAATACCTTCAAAATTGAGCAAGAACATGTATTATAAAAAATTCAAATGAGATAGAAAACCACAGAGCGCATTCATGTAAGCTTTTTTGAGGAAAAGAAAAGTAGAGATGAGATATATTTTATTTATGTATAGAACTTGGATAAATTACATAAAATTGAATGAAGAATTATAAAAAAAATGCATTAATTAAAATGGAAGGCGTGTTTAGTAAAAAGAATTGAAGAGAGGAATAAAGATGCTGTTTCTGTATGTTAATTTTATTATTTTACATGTATTAGTACAATACTGTGTATTTTACAATGCTACAAAACAATTAAACAAATTTAATCGTTTTATACATTTTTTTATTATGCCATAACACACAAAGAGACTAAAATGATTTAATCTTTTATTAACCTTTTAATTTTGTTCTCTATTGAAACTTGAAACAACGAGGATGCGATGAGACGTTGGTTCTAATTTTTGTTTGTTTTTTTGGTATTTTTTATTTTATTAAAAAATTTTATTGCATTTAGGAGAGCAAAATTTACGTAAAATAATATTTCTCTTATTTACACATTTGAAGGCCAAATCATTAAAAAAATTTTTTTCTTTAACCAAAATTTTTTAATTTACAATTAAATACTAAAAAGACAGGCGATAGAGCAATACAAGATCTACGTGTACAACTATATTTATGAACATTAAATTTCAATATACGTTTTT
>NW_023415669.1:0-30157 GCF_013373865.1 Monomorium pharaonis | reverse complement strand
TTTTTTTATCTTGTATTGGATTACACACATATATATATATTTCTATTTTTACATTAATATAATTTTCTTGCATCTTCGTGTTTTAGCCAGCCAGCAAGTATAGATATAAAAGAATCTAATTACGAGTATCGGTAAAACATTGCAATGGTTTCAGTATTTCAACATTATAATTTACTTCCGCCATTGTACCAGAAGTAAGTTATATTATTGATGGTATCGATGAAAGAAAATGTCTCTGCGAAAATGTGTAAGAAAGCCTTGAATGCATGTCCAAGTTCCCGCGCTATTGCTCATATGGAAAATGTAATTAACCGAACAGCATTATAGCGAAAAGTGGGCATGAACATTATTACGTATTCTGAATACCTAATTAGTGTATATCTGGCTGTCAACTGAAGCGGAAGGACATTTTTCCGGAGTGAAACTGTGTGTTATTTTCCTACAAGACATTCACTTCTAAGAAACGTGGGAAAAATACTGCGATTTCTTTTATATTTTGCGAATTTAATAACTTTAATTGAAACTGTTTTAATCAGATAAAGATAATGCATGCTTAAATTGAAACGCATGAAAACATAAACATTAACGTTAACAATAGTTTACATTACAGCTGCACAATTTTTTACCATTGTTGCATTAAAAACGATTTAGACTTAATCCTAAGAATGACACGCACTATCTTTTTTTCTCTTGGAAACGACGATACACTGAGTATTCCACACAATTTTGATTACTTTTAAAAAATAGACATATTGTTACTATTTTTTAGATTAAAACGTCAAACATTATAAAATACTTAAAAATTTGAAAAAAATTGAAAAGTTACAGAACATATTAATAAAATATTTACTCCTTTTATTTTTTTAATTTGATATATTACAATCTTAAAGGTAAGGGAGAGAAAGAGAGAGAGAGAATAATATCTTAAAGAAAATCTGTTAGCTTTTTTAAAATAAAATTATGTGAAATTTTTCGCTGGCAAATCGTTTATTAAAGAAACAGTCTGGCTGGAAATGGTATGCGTAGCGTGCTGCTCGTACACGCATCTCGCGTCTTTATTATGATCTTGGGAGGGGTGCGTGCGTGTGTTATGCGACACGCCTCGTGTGGGAAGAGCCAGAAGAAGCGAATCAACAGGCTGTTACCTCTTAGAAACTTAGAAGGTTATCAAGAATGAGAAAAAATTGTAAAGTACGTATTTTGTTAATATTCTGAAAAGAAAAAGTATAGAATATCTAAATAATTTTATTTTATTTATGAAATAAGAGACATTATAAAAAGACATATTATATTCTTACCGAAATTAAATTGGTTATATAATATATTAAAAAATTTTACTTTAATAAATATATCACTACATGATAGATATTCTTCATGTAATAGAATTTTACATTGCTAGAAATATCCTCTATCAAGGCAAAATTCTATTACAACGATTCTGTATACAATATGTACATAGAATAATAACTATATTTATGTTTTTTCTTTAAGTTTATTTTTATTATTTGAAAATATGTATGACATACAAATCAATTTAATTAAACCAAATTTACACTTGTATTTTATCTTAACTTTATTATTTGACATTTTTGTTTTATACACAGCACAATACAGCTGTTGATTAGTTTTTCTTAACAAAATTGCAGATAAAGATAACTCTCTTAATACATTAACATTTTAATAAAACGCATACATGATAGGCCATTTTTTTTATTATGTGTTTAATTGTCTATATATATTTTTCACATAAAATACATTTCTAGGCGGAAACTTCCAATCGTTCTTTCTCTCTCAACCACTGCTTTTTTTCGCCATATGGCCAAGCGCCACTCATTTCTCTACACATGTATAACATACTTCGGAGCTTCCCACGTCTCGAAAGCTTCTGAGAAAACAGAAAGAATCACTATGTATGAAAGAATTAGTTTACGCGAAGACAAGTGTTTTAAACCGAATCGGCATTTAAACTAAAGAAAACAATCTAAACCATTTAGAGCTAAAAAGTTTAAAAAACATAGATTAAAATATCAAAATAATTTTTAAAAAGCGCGTACCGCATTTTATGAAAATTATGACTGAATTTTCATAGTTGTTAAAGACATTGAAGAATCACTTTTCTTCTTAGATACATAAAAACTACAAAATTATAACTTAATATGAAATCAACTTATTTTAACAAATTTAATATTAAATACAAATAAATAGAAAAAAATAAGGTGTCAGTTATAAAAACCTTAACATATAGAGACAAGAAAATGCTTTTAGATATAATAATGATTGCTGTGACATAGCGAAGAATTGCGAATTAATTTTAAATAGTTCTCTTTAAGAAAAAGAGAGAAAGCTGTAGACGCATCATACATATTCTTCTGTATTTTCTTTTATACTTTAACATGGATTGACTTTAGAATAACATAGCTACTTTTCTTTAAGTGATCAGAAAATAAAACTTGATTTTATTATACATAATACGCTTTGTGATTAATAACAATCCTCTGTAGCATTTTTTTATTATTCGTAATTAATTGCTGTAGTTTTCAACCAAGAATGATTTTCAATAACTATCCACGAGAATTCTTATCGTGTTGATTAAGTATGATTAATTTTTTATTAGATTTATCTTTCTCTTATCGGATATCAATATTTTTGGAAAGTTTTATCATTCTGTGTACATGGAAAAAAATCCGAAATTAAAAATGAGAAATATACTTTAAAAATGCCAACAAATATTATAATATGCTTAAAATAAATAAGAAATTATTACTTTTTTGTTATGAGATATTGATCTTTTCATAAGGTATAGAAACATAAATTTATTATATTTTAATGTTGATTAGATTTAACATTTATTAGAACAAATATTTAAAAAATTTAATTATTGTATTGATCTATTTTCCTTTTTTTGGATTGTGCTCAATACTTTTACAAATGCATATACATCTATTTAACTTGCATATTCTTTGTCCATAAAATATCGATAGTAATGCATTTTCACTTTTACTCGTAGCATTGCATAAAAAACGAATATCTGACTAGCATATGGCAGTTTCAACATAATTTGATTGCGTGTATCATTTCATCATTAAAATAAAATTACATCGCAAAATACGGAAAATTGCATTATAACTCAGCTTATTGGTTAGAAAATATTTGAATTAATCGATGAATAATTTATCTCTCTTTATAATTTATTATTTCAATGACAACTATTTACATGCTTATTTGGATCGCGATTACGTAGATATCTCATGCGTAAAACTTTTCCGTTATAGTGATAAAGCTGATAACGTCGTTTGCAACGCTGAAAGATATATCTTGTAAAAAAAAAAATTTTGCGGTTTTCAAATAATTTGCGACTTGATCTATTCATTACTGAAACATTATAAACTTTAAGAAACAGATAATTAAGATATCACATATTATTTTTTTAGAATAATAAAATTTTTTTATTCAGAAATTGTAATCTTGAAAATATGACATTATAAATATACAGCTATTATGCTATTTTTTAGGACTAAAAATATTATTTACTTAATACTTGAAGAAATTTAAAATTTATAAGATATTAGTTGCGATTCTACATTCTATATTCAAAGTATTTTTTCTTATAATCCTTTTCTATGACAAAAAGGTTATTTTTATTTATATTACACTTAACATATTTGTTTAATTGTACATTTATATAATTTGAGCTTGTATAACAAATTTAATTTATTTTATAAGTGCACACAATAGTAGTACACAAGTAAACATACATACAAACACATACAAGTAATGTACAAGTAAACCTACATAGATATATATACAATATATACATATATATATATATATATATATATATATATATAATCATATAATATTATTATGGCATTGCTTATAATTCACTCAACGTTGCATAATCTGAGTATAATCTTTACGGAGTATAATCTGAGCGAGTACTAATTTAATCGTCGTTTTTACATCAAGCAACAGAATGCTATAGTATTAACCATCACTTAAGAAAATATCTATATTGTTCAGAATTTTTTAAAGTTACCAGCTATATTGTGCTTACATATCTTTCAAAAGCAGATTGATGTTACGACAAAAAAATTTTTATTTAAATTTGTCTTATAGTGGCTTCCAATAGAAAGAGCTTCCGAATACATGCCGCGTCCTGGTACAGCGTTAAACTACAATTTTCTTATAGTGCTAAAACAAATCACATATTTCATTTTAGTACTTTATGGATTAATAGGTATTAATATTATTATCGTGTATTGATATCGACGGGCCAATAAGTTGTTTAATCACTGACGCATTACTTATTCAACATATTTCGGAAAAACTGTTAATCAGCATTTTGTAAATTCTCGACAAACTGTACAGTTTAAATTATATTTAGACATAATAAAAGCAGATGTAATAAATAAGAATTTTTATATTGTGTTTATATAAATATATATACTTTAGCAACTAAGAACTGTCGCGCTTTTCTGTAAGTATAAAGCTTTATAAGTCCGTATAAGTTCGATAATTATTTATTTTATTATTTTAAAGTATTTATTTTACGTAATTTAAATTATGACATTTAAAAGAAAGTTTTGTCTTTGCACTTGTACACACACACACACACACACACACACACACACACACACACACATACACAATGAAACATCATAATAATGTTCTTAACCATGTATGTGATATCTAAGTTATCAGCATCACAATATACATATCACTATATACATGGACTAAATTTTCGAAGAATGATGCAAGTTTCCTTGTAAAAAAAATTTATTACAATTATATAGGCGAATGAATCTTGTTAGATTTTCTCACTATTAATTGTTCCCCATTGATAGTACAAGACGCGTGGCACAGATTACATACACTCTGCTGTTCAGACAAATGAGAGAAGATAAAAACGTTTGTTTCCGCAATGATGTTCCGCGAGATTCCCCTCCTATGGCCGTATCGTGTCCTTCAATATTTTCTCACTGGATACTTCATTCAGATTGGAAGCACGATGATTGTAATTCAAAGAGTGCTGAGTTTCCCTTTCGTAACACCTTCACGTACTTGTTCTCGTATATAACTATTAATGAATGATTAATAATTACGGTTAATTAATAACCTGCGAAAATGTTGCGTGCACAATGTTAGAAAATGTTACATAGTTACTCCTTATTCGTTATAATAAGACTGTGAAATTTAACAAGAACAGTTACTTGATTATTTCTATTTTATTATTTTTATATAACAACACAAGAAATATTAAAGAAATTAAACAAGATTATTATTTAAAGGCGAAAAAAATATATATAGTTATAATTTTTTCTCATTAAATTCAAAAGGCATTTTTGTCATAGTGGGTATCAAACTATTCATATACAATTTGTTTATGCAATATCGACCCGTTTTCTATTATTTCAGTGATTACATCGATTATTTTTTTTTTTATCATAACGGGGCCGAACATGTGGATTTCATAATCTTCATGTGTTATACAAGAAAAACAAATCTCCAATGCTTCGTAAAACTTTAATCCCGAAATAAAAGTTACGCAAATGTGAGTCTCAATTTGAAATATTTTTTCCGCTATTGTTATAACATAATATTATTTTTTTAAAAAGAAGTGTGTGTGTGTGTGTCTGTGTGTGAAAAAGTTCTTTATAAAAGAAGTCACGTGACAAACAAATATTTCGTTTTTCTTAAAAGGTACATGACGCTGGCCATGCACGTACGAACATTCGGTGTCTATTTCGAATTCTTAATGTGAAGTGTTTAGTATTCTCAGGCGCTCTCGAAAAACATGCTACTTTGCGAGTATAAGATAGTAACCATGTCGTGATACAAGTGTGATTCCGTAGCAGCATGTTTGAAAAAAATTTCTAGAAACCAATTTGCATATTTGTTATTCTTTCGATTGAAACGCCATATATAATAGCGTATTTTTTGTTTAGCAATTTATAATGCTTATGTTTTAATCCTCTTGTTGGTTACTGCATGAATATGATTATTTAATGATTATTATAATATATATTTAAACTATGTATCTAATATATATTAAAATTAATTGTAATTAATAAAATTAATTGACTTATTAAAATATTTTCTATAAAATTACAAATATTAATAAATATAAAATTAATACGAAAAAATGAAGATTATGCTGAACTAATCTGAAAATATTTATGTTAAATCATAAGAAAATTACATTGAATGTTTCTGTGTGATTACGAGAATGTCAAAAGTTTATATTATATTTAAACTCCTACATAATTATTAATTGTCCAACATAAAATGATATTTAAATATGTATCTAACTAAATTTTTTAATACTACAGCAAAATTGTTCTTTTCGTGCAAAAATTATTAGTTTATTTTATTAGTTTATTTTTATTTTAAAAAATTATAAGGTTAAAATATTAAATATACTCTGTTTGAACGATTTTGTATTAAAATATGGTTTAATGTAAAAAAATTGTATTTTAGAAAACGAAGAAATTTAAAAAAGTAATTAAACTTATAACCAAAATATTATTGACTTCTCGTTTGATTCTCGGCGAGTTAATGTCCGACGACTGACATTGCCGTCTCGGCTTTGGGCTTTTTTGTTCTTTTCGCACGCTACCGCTCATTCCTGATCGCCCACGCATCCTGTAACTTGTACACATGTAAACCAACCGGTTAACCACGTTACGATCTCAGAATGGAAGATTCATAAACCTCACACTCGTATTTTGGTAGATATTTCTTCTCGGACCTTTTATCGTGAATTATTATACCGAAGTATTGTACAAATTATTATATGAACAATCGATCGATTATAAATAATTGCATTATTTATTTTTCAGAAGCTAAAATTCAAAATTATTAACGCATTAAAATTGTTTATTTTACATTAGAAATACAATTCTAAATAAAAATATTACGCATACAGTGCTAATTAGTGTTGATATGTGATAGAACTAAAAACTATAAAAACTAAATTTTAAAACAATGAGAAAATATTCTATTATTCGTATAAGGTAATTAAAAACATAATTTATACCTAATATATTAATGTTTTATATAGACTTCACAATTCAACAGATATATTAATCATAAGACAAATGTGATACGCTTAAAGACTTCCTTACGCTATGTGTACATACATTTGACACGTACGACGGGAAACGTTTCAACTCTGACAATATATTACTAATATAGGGATTCGCCGATACCTATACTCACAAAACCACTTGCCACGTCCGCTCCACTTAGAGCAGAATTGAAGTGAAAGTCTTTGAGGCGGTTCTCAGATCATTTGCAGTCTCCTACAGGATGCAGATGTTTGAAATCTTTCCTTGTGTAGAACGGAGATGCTTCAATGAATTGAGGGAGGCGATTATGTACCTATACTCCCGTACAATTATTTCATATACTGCATATCTCAAATTTACTACTATTAAATATTCTGCAATTTGTTTTTTAGTTATACTATAAACTACCTTCTTTTGAATATATTTTTTAGCTCACACAATATCACAGAAGTGTACATTCTATCACGTCATACAATTATGATTTGTTATTTACATTGATTGAATTTATCTATATATATTTAAAGATTCTAATATTTAAAAAATTTCTTTGTACTTTACGTTTTCTTTACTTTTTCTTTTGTATACATACATTTTTAATAAATATTTTAATGCTGTATTAAATATCTTTAATAATCAAATTACACATTTATCTTATCAACCTGTTCTCATATCCAAAATTAATATCTCAACATTATATAACAATCATTATATAACAATATTAAACTGTTACAATTTTTATGTTGCATTAATGCAAGTTTAATTAAGCTCATAAATAAAAAATACAGATGTACAATGTAATATATAACTTCTATAAAATTAGTTATTTAATTGTGTACACCGAGAAAAAAAATTGCAGTAACCATAATATTACTGTAATTTATAGTTTTAATTACGTTTTTAGTGTTATTCAACAATATACATTATAGTTTATTTAAACTATATTAAAGTTCTCATAATCATACTATTGATGGTCTATGCAACATATGATACGGTTGCCATAACCAAAATGAGGATTTTAATATAGTAAGTTGTACTATAATATAAAAATTGCTATAAGCATTACTGTAAATATAGTTCTTGTTGTTAATATTACCGTGAAAATTATTATAAGAATAATATTTTTAACTATAATTACTTTACTATGCAATTATAGTCGCAAAAAATCATATTAGAGTTTTTGCGTTTACTATATTTTTCACATTGAAAATAGATACGTAATAGATACACAATATGCGACTCATTTATGATTTTTTATTACCTGAATTGTAAAATCGAACTTAATTACATTTTGAATTCAATTATCTTAAACAAAGTTTAATAAATGTTTTTTTTATAAAACGGAATCTTTACATTAATTTTTACTTAGTTGAAAGAAATTATGAAATTAATAAATAAATTTTTTTTTTAATTATTTTTGTTGTGACTTCCATATTCAGTCCACCTATATTCACCTATATGATTATTATACTTTACACATTATACATCAGTAATTAATACCACTCTATTAAGATTGATTACCATGGAGAATTTATATGCATAATGTTTTAACTATTTTCTCTTGACTATGTAGTTGTTTTAATTAAAAAAAATTTTTTACACTTATTTTATCAAATAAAAAATTGTAACAAAATAATATAAAAATTGTCCAGAATTGTATAATGAAATTCTTTATTTATAATATTCTAAAAGAGAATATACTTATCAGCCATATTCAATCAGCGTTATTAGTTAATCATTATTATGGTTATATATTATTATAACGATATATTATTATGATCAGTCATAATATATTTTATTAATAGTAAAATTACAATGTTACATAAAATGTTATTTTTCTAAATGTATTAAATATTGTAAGATCTCAATTTTAAATAAACTAAAACAAAAATTTAAGGATAAAACGGGATCACGTTTTTATGATAAAATTATCAGATTCCGTTATAAAACATTATTGGCCTTAGCCGCTCCTTTTGCCGCGCAAAAAGGAATTTTACAAGGCATGAGTTCCCTGTGCCGAACCTTACGTAACAACATCCTCTCTTGCGATATTCACAACCGCTGTTTTAGATTATACCTATTGCAGTACTCGCGTGAACAGATTTTACCTCAAATAGCTAACGTGAATTCGCGCACGCTTTCAAATCGCTCTCCGCGGCTTTCTTTGACTAGTTTCCGCCCGATCAAATCGAAAATTGCCTTCAGAACAGATCGTAGATTATCGTAGTAAGAATTTATTCTATCCAGCATTAATAGACCGGACGCTACAGTATACATATAATTAATCCATTTGCACGCCTCGCCTTTTAGTTGCTTTTTAGTATGACTAATTCTATAAAAGCCTTTACTTCCTCTAAATGAAAAGCAATGTATTCTTGAAAATGGTTTTCCTACCCGTTTTACATATTGAAGTAATGGTTTAACATATTAATATGTAATTATTGTTTTATTTATTAGTTATTACAATCAGAAAATCTTATTAATATTCTAATTTGGTTTTAATTATATTTTTTATTTGATATTCTATGATATATAAAATACATTTAAAACTGTTATTACTTTAAAACTTTAAATATTGATTTTATATAAACAATGGTTAAAATGTTGAAATAATGTAAATAATTTTAAAATAAGGCTATTTTTTTAGACCCGTGTTTTTCGATTAGCATTTTCTCAGAAAAAAAATAAATATACACTGAGAAAAGAATATGTAATATTCGCAATTATAATTGCATAGTAAAATAATTATAACCAGAAATATTATTTTTATAGTAATTATTAATGTTATTATTATGATATTAGTAATAATAATCATATGCTTATATGTAATAAATGGTTATAATTGTTTTATGATACAATTTTTATTATATTAAAATTTCCATTTTAATTATGACAACATATCATAAGAACTATCAAAATACAGCTGGGTTCAAAAATAACTGTAAATTATACTGATATTTATGGTTACTGTAACTATTTTTTTCTCTCGATGTATAATTAATTTAACAAAATTTAAAATTTTGTACAATTTAGTAATGAATGATTATTGCTTAACTTGATCGAGATTTCTTATTCCTTTCTAAACTGTAGCTGTCATGAAGGAAAAATCATGCTAAATAATATTAATACTCTAACGTTATATTAGTACACACTTGAGAAAATAGTAATAGATTTTTATTTGTAAACTTTAAAATGCATTTGAAATTTTTATGACATACTCCTTCGAGATTAAAATTGGAAATTTTCAGAATTTCAATTTTTCAGAAACATCTTACATCCATTACAATCAATTTTATTTCTATTTTTATAAATAAATATACACTGAAAAACCTATATGGTTGAATCAACTAAACTTTTGTTTGGATATGGTCAAACAAATACATTGATTGACGCAACAAAAAAATATAGTTGAAATATTTTGTAACACTGACAAACCCATATGGTTGAATTAACTAAATTTTTGTTTGGATATGGGCGGACAACTACATTGTTTTGTTGCGTCAACCAATGTATTTGTTTGCCCACATCCAAGCAAGAGTTGATTCAACTAAACGGGTTTCTCAGTGTAAAGATTATTTTTGTTGTTGCGCATTCATTAATGTTATACTAATTTTAATCTTTTCTGTTGCATTATCTTGTATTTATATCAAGTCAGTCAAACATGAAATACATTGATTTTCTCTAGCGTCACTTGTAATTTTTATTATCCAACTTAACGATCTTATAATTCCTTCCGTGAGTGCAGTCAAGGATTAGACGCCTGATGTTTGTACCATGATTTGCGTCGTAGATACTTGCTAGGTGTCTCGCATTACAGAATGTGTTAGAATTCCGAAATGAGTAAGATAGTTGTCTCAGACTGGAACTTCCAGTAGTAAATCATTCAACATGTTATTTACGATAATTACATGTTAAAAAAATAAACATTATATCCTTGAAATATAATTGAAAAGATCATTTAAATTTTTACTTGAAGAAAAAAGAATATTTTATTTATAATTAGTAAACGTAAAATTAGGTCTCTAAAGAATATAAATTAAAATAAATTATATTAGTACTAATAATACTATTATTGCTATAGGTACTATACTATAATGCTAGATTCTCTTTAATACATGTCAATAAATGCCAATAAGTATAATTAATCGTCAACATGGTGCGTTCAAGTGCAAGTTATCAATATGAAATGTCATGTTACGTATATATAGATGTATAAAATCAATTAAATTGAAAGACTCCACACAGTGTTATGTGGTAAATTGTCTTTCTTTCAGTAGACTAATTTTGTAATTGTAATTTTTGTTATACGAAATGTAGTTTAGCCTACAGGTATTAAAGTCGAGAATTTCTAGAATTATAGTACGAAATATTATCATATGTAAAACTTTCAGCCAGTTTAACAAAGTTAGATCCCATTAAGCAACAACAACACACATCTTAGACAACATGAGTTATACATATATGAATTTCACATTTGAGTTACATAATGTACTTTATTCAAGAGAATGTCAATCATTGATATATTACTGGACAAATTTTAATTTTATTATGACAAATCTTAATTTAATTGATCATACATCTACTATATAATTTGCTTAGCGTATTTAATTGAATGCTCTAGTGTGCACTAATGCATTATTATTAAAGCCATTGTACATAAAATAACGTAATAGTGAAGATGTGAGATATATAATTTTTACACTTACAATTATAATTGATTAGTTGTTTTTAATTCGCTACATTACAACGCATCATATTCTTTGGTATGTAACGCAAATCTAAATTGAAAAGGACTCATTTAAAATGTCTATAATTTTTTTTCAATAATAAATTTGATAATAAAATGGAAGTGTATTTTATAAGACATTTTTTTAAAAGCTTATATTCTCTTAAATAATAAATTTTAACTTAAAATGTTAATGTAGTTTTATAATATTTTTAAGTTTTATCGCTAAAATGTATTAACGATATCAAATGTGTATTTTATTTGTTATGATAATTTTTCTTAAACTTTCTCAGATTTTTCTCAAATATTCGCCTGTTTTGAAAAAGGTATCCTAATATAACAATAAGTTCTTTTAATATATAAAATAAGAAAGTCATGTTAGAAAATTAAATGTGAGAAGAATACGTTTTCAATTAAAAACTTTTCTTATTTATAATTACGTAAATATAACAAGATAACAAACTACAGGCAGTTTAACACAAAAAATTGAAAATAAATAATATGAAATAAAAACTTTGTAATCTAGCAAAAAATTAACTTTTATTTTCAAAACTAAAAAATATCTTTCTCAATAAAGGCCGCCCGAAAACTTATTCTGATTTTTTGTCTTCATATTGTATTTCATATTAGAAACTACACAAATCATACAAAATAATGAGATTATGCGTTTAAAATAATTAAGTTAATGGCCAAATACCACATACAATAGTTATATTTGTCCATATTATAAATTGTATAGATCAATATTATGATTATAAGAACTTTAATATAGTTTAAACAAACTATAATTTATATTGCTGAATAACTAAAAAAATATGGTTAAGTCTAAAAATGACTATAAATTATTAAGTAATATTATGGTTAATGCTATTTTTTTCCACAATAGAAAATTAATTTTTTGACCGATAAATGTTTTAAATATATAGATAATCACTAAAAAAGGAGTTTTGTTGAATTAATTGGAAATCTGGTAAGTTCAACCAGAATCTGATTCAATGAGCCATGTATTGTATAACTTACGCTTGGTACTAGAAGCAGATATAAAATAAAATTTTTTGCAAGATACCAACAAAACATTTTTTATTGAACTTATCTGATGTAGATTTAATTACGAATTTAAAATTCACATGTAGGATGAAAGAACCCACTAATTACGAATTTACCGTTTTACGAAATTACGCGGTATATAAGTTCGAAAGCAGAAAAATGAACAATTACCCTTGTTCGATTATATGTATATTTTTTCTATATAAAATAACTGGATAATAATTAAAGAATATATATCTTGATTATATTTAAAATTATATTTAATAATTAATTTTGTAATAAAATTTATTGAAAGTAAAAAGTGACTCACTATTGAAACATATCTCCTTACTGAAACAGTTATCTTATATTGTATTGCTCAAAAATGCTCTAATCAAGGACTGCATTGTCGTTTTATACCTTGTACGTTGTCTATTCTCAGTCCATTTTTTTTTAATAACTCAGGAAAAATGAATAACTCAGAAAAAATCAGGAATTTTTTGAAGTGTTATTCTTCAAGAACGTAATATTTTTTAAACTGTATGTGACAAACCCTAGAACGACATAAATTAAAAATAAGTATGAAGAAATTAAATCATTCTTCACAATAACAATAATGAATTATTTTTATTTCAGGTGAGTACTGTGAATGGTCGACTTGGGATAACCGTACGTAAGTAGAACGATCACACGGACCGTGAATACTAACAATTTAGGCTCGCGGTAGGCGAACGAATACTTCTCGATCATTTCGGTATTCTTTTTCGAGAAGACGTTCTCACGTCATCTCGCGTTACAGCTCGCATTATCTGAACTTTCTTTATCCCTTTTGCGCACCTTGCCATCTTCGGTCTTCCTCTGTGGCCTACAAAGCCGACTCGATAGCCCGTCTTGTTGGGTTCCCAGAGTGCCGACAAAGAATTCTAAAGATTCGTCGGGAGCTCTCGTGCCATACTCGGACCTGTGCGTTACGATTGATCGACTTTTTCTGCCAAACTTTCCGACAGTTTTAACAGGTCTCAACGAATTTCCGCCAGTAATCCTTTAGACTAAACCTGTTGTTCTAGAATTTATTGAGGAATTGGTGCCAATATTTTAAGGAATATAAGTTGCAAGATAGAGTCTCGCAGTTTTATTTGAAATTTTATAGTTATATAAAATAAAGTAGTACTAAAAAATAGTATATAAATTATTCCATTATTATTATTACTAGACTTCGGATTATATCCAAATTGCATATTTGTTATTTTTTGTATATTCTATTAGAGCATTAATAATATGAATAAATTATAATGCTTTTAACTAAATAACATTAATTAGTTAAAAATATTGTAATTTGTTCATATTATTAATGCTCTAATAGAACATGCAAAAAATAACAAATATGCAATTTGCATATAATTCGAAGTTTAATTATTACTGACTTATCTATAATATTATTTCTTATATACAAAATTACAAAATTATGTATTTTTCTTTTTTTCTACAAATATGTTATAAATTTAACAAAAATTTATATTTTGACACAATATTGAAATATAATATGCTTGAAAACTTAATAATTTTTACCTAAATGTAATCAAGCACGTGATTTAAATCTATTAACGTCGAGACATTACTACAGAATATAGTTGATATAAATTCTTTGTTATATGTATATGATATATAATGTATATATACATTGTATACAAATTTTGAATAAAATAGTAGTACAAAATAAGAATAAAATTGATTTAAATTTTGAAATGAGAAATTAAATCCAAATGTACAGTAGAACATTTGGCATTTATTAGGACAACTATTTCAAAATATTTGCGTGCAGTGTTGTTTATTTCAAAATGATTCAAACTCTCTCAATATCTGTGCATGTAATCTTTACCTGTAACAGTGCAAAGAGTACTTTTTTATTCTTTACTCCAAGTACGCTAACAGTAAGTTATCACAGTATTTATGATACGTTTATTTATGACGTAATCCATATATTAGACTAATCAACTGTATTTCGTAGTCATGTTTCGTGATTGTGCGTTAATCGGTCTGAATCATATGAACACGCTCTTGATTAATGATTATTCAGTTAGGTCCAGTGATCTCAGTAGAATGAAGCTTTATGACTTGTTATTAATCACCGATGTCTGAGCGGTATTGCAAGAGATAGTGTAAACTTTTCGATGCACTAATGAGTTACGTCCGCGATGCTAGAGAAAAATCGCGGTTGATGCGTGCAAAAAGCATGATCTGCTCAGAACATAACTCAAAGCAGATGCTATTCGAAAGGAGATATTGTGTAGCAAATTATTCATCGGAAACTCACTAAAAATAACAAACGTAATCATCGGTAGACATCTCGATTAGTTGCGTGAAATGCCGAGACGTAAAATATAGATTTATAACAAATTTATTTGGTACGTTTCGAACATTTAAATAAAAAGATATATAAACACACACGCACACACACACGCACACACACTATATATATATAAATTCTTTTTTTTATTTGTCTTTTGATTTACATTATACTTATTAATTGTAAGTTAGCGTATAACATTTTTTATTTAAAGGTTAAAAGTAATACAGAATTTATATGCGGTTATATTCTTCGTTGCATTCAAGGTATTAACATGTTGCTCGTATTGTAAGACTAGTCAGCAAAATTGAAAAGAAAAAACAAGAACAATAGGTGTCGCAAATTCCATTATCTTTTATCAGAATAATACGATGGAAATTAAATGCATAAGCAGTCGCAAAGAATTTGCTAGTCTATGTACAATGCAATAGGCATCAGATGTCTTTTATAAAGAGTTTCTTGAATAATTGCAAACATCGCGTAACTTGATTTTTAAATGAAATACAAGTTTGTACTTCTTGCTGGATCATTAAACACGTTTTAATAATATTTGTCAAATAAAATGAGTCCAAATGCGTTATCCTTAAATATGGATTATTTTTATTAGTATTTTTATTAGCAAATTATAAAAACATTTTTATTTAAAAAATTATTAAATAAATATATAAATAAATATTTAATATTTTTATTACAATACATAAAAAAACTCTGTTATAATAACAAATAGGGAAAACTCTATACCAATATTAGAATTAAATTATATTTTATTAACTTTAATATAACGGTTCAGAATTAATATCGCTGTTATTTGCAAAGCAGAATGAATAGAACGATCTAGAAACGAGGTTGGTCATACTATTTGGAAAATAAGAGACATACAACAATCGTACTCGGCATACAACAATCGTATTCGACATAGCGATCAATCGATCACGATAAAAAAACGACGTTGGTCAAGAATTGAAAAATAGAGTAGAAAATGACTAGAAAAACATGGAGCATTACATTGGAACCGTATACAATCTCAACATTAATAAACATTAATTCGTAACCTTTGATATCTGAATATTGATGCTTCCGTAGAATTATAATTTTGTCCTCGTAGATTTAAATTTACCTCTTTACTTTATTAGAATTGTTAAAACTTAACTTGATTACAATTGTAAAGTATTTTAACATCTTCATAAATGTAGTGTCAAGTATATTCTTTTATTGATGTAATAATCTTTGTACTTCCTAACTCTTTTTTTCTTTTTATTTATTATAGGCTCAACTTGACACTACAAATGTTTCGAAGCATTCTTTGATTGTTCAATTCATAAAATTCTATGTTTTAATTGATCAAACAAACTCTTTGAAGCATTTATAGCGTCATGTTGACTACAGCCATAATTACATTATTATAAGTTAAAGAAAGAGATTTTTTTATTTCTGAATATTTGTTTTTTTTAAGAATGTTATTTTATGAAATTCAACATTTCTTTAAAGTTGTAATGTTTTATTATTATCTTATAAATTATCACTTTATATTAAAAATAATTTTATGTTTTGTAATTACTTAAGAAACTTTAATTATTTAAATTCTGTAATATTAACATTTTAACCATCTAGATATTCTTCTGTTAACAAAACATTCACGGAAAAATTATACGTGCATGTAAACTTACCCATGAAATTCTGCATCTAAAGCATTTATTTATTTACCGAAGTTCCTTTTCACATTAACGGCGCGAAATCATTGTTTCGAATGTGCAATTATCAAGGTCCAATTAATTAATTTTATCCTCGTTTAATGGTAACCTTAACTATCGTAAAATTCCTTTCGCACGCAACGAAAGATTATACGATACAATTAGTCAACACACTTAACATCAATTTCATTGAAATTTACTGCATTCAAGATTTCCGCTATGAATCCCTTTTTTATGTCACGCAGCAATCAATTTTTTTATATGGCAACGATGGTAGCCTATCGTTCGATTACAGTTTAATGAGAATTGAGATCGCACGCGAGCGGAAATCTTATCTATCTCGTCACTTCCGATCAGGAAGAAAGGCACGGAAAAAGAAGAGGGCTGCTGGGAGTGAAGAGGACTGCTTGAGTGCATCCTGCTTCCGATGACACTCATCTGCTCATCAACGGATTGCATGGGAAGAAAACGTCACCTGATACGTTCTTTAGGGGGATGTTCCTCACATGAACCGTCGGCGACGTGCAATCTTTTTTGGCAACTTTTAAAAAGAAATAAAGAAGTATCACGCCTACTTTCATACACAACCTGTATTACATGAGCAGATGGCTGAATACGATGAATTCGTTGATGAGTAGACTTGACGCAATGAAAGAAAAGTTCTAAGCGAAGAGAAAGACGCAAGAAAGATACGAGTCCGTAATACTACCCACTTCTTAAACCAGTTCACAGAAATTATGGAGATGTGCAAATGACCGTTAAAAAACCGTTATACACACTGATTTTTTATTACACATTACAATGATTAATTAAAATGATTATTTGATAAGATGACTACTGCATTAGATTTCCATTGCCTTTGTTAAATACATTTAAAAATAATTTATTAACCTTTTGTTTTTATATTTTCTTGTTAAAATGCCATATTTTCTAGAAATTTGGTGTTTGCGACATTTTTTAAATTGCATTATTGCAATTCAAATCAATTTTACGTCATTTTAGCTAATTGCTAAAGATGTGCTAAAAATTCTTCAATTAAACATTATTTCTTATTATTTCTATTTTCATCCCCTTTTTAACTAATTATTTTTGTTTTTAAAAGCATCTCTATTAATTACTATGATCTTAAATATTATAATTTCCCTTTATTTAGCCAATATTCTCATTACCGCAAGTGATATAGCAATCTGCTCAAGTTAATAATTGAAGGAAATATGCAGAATCAGATATAAATATATGGCCGGACGTTTCGATTTAACGGTATTTAAGAATATCGATTTTATTTGGCGTTCTGTTGGCGGATTATCGCTTAAATTTCTTAATATTTTCCCATGGTATTCTGTTTATATCATTAAGCGCCAACGCAATTACTAATCATGATGTCACCTCCCGGCAGACTGTCATCTTTTGTAGCGAATGAAGCGATACAGATAACATTCATGTGACGTTAATTTTTTCAAGTACACATGTATCATCCGATATTTTTAGAGATCAGGGAATTACACAAATTTCTTAAGATTCTCTAATTTATAGTAATTTTTAAAATACAAAACAGAGAAATAGAGAGAGAGAGAAAGAGAGAGAGAGAGAGAGAGAGAGAGAGAGAGAGAGAGAGAGAGAAGGATAAGGTCAATATCATTGACATACCACTTTGTTCTTAAATTAATAATATTTCTTATATATATATAAAACTAACAAATAAATTAAACATTATAAAGGTTAATAATTTAAACTTACATAACTAATATTACGTAAATATTTCTGCTATATCATGACTTTGATAGATACGAAACAAATTAGATTTAACGGTTTATCATTTACCGGGACATGTGGGTCGGTCTTGAGAACATTTCACACTTCTGCGCGAACTCGCGTAGATGCACGACAAGAAACAACGAATTAATATGCATAATTTGTCGAAACAATGGCGAGAACGGGGCTCGCTCTCGAAAGCGGGGTCGTGAACGAAACGAGTTGACTACGACGTGGAAACGGGCAGACTCCCCGTACCGTCCGCCCGTGGAAAAGACTCCTCTATTGAGGTTTGTGAGACCTCAGGTGAAGAAGATTCTCCACCGGCATCATTACTGTGCCAACTATATAGGCGTAAGAACATACACTGCGCTTGGGTTCGTTGCACCGAAAATTTCACTTGGATTTGTCGAATGAATGCATAAACATAATGTCGCGCATATACTTCCATTACAACAGTTGGATTTTATTTTAATGCGATAATATATACATTTCATTGCGTAACAATAAGGACACGCCTCAAGGTGTTCATTCAGTATAATTATAATTATCTTTCTACCGGATAATAGATTCGCGTATTCGTTTTTCTATATATTGTTTTATTTAAATTTGAGTATTTCTCAAACTTATATAAAAAACGCTAAATATATTATGGTTTATCTCTGTAATTACCTTATGGCTCTTGACTTTTGTATTCTGATTTAAAGATTCCATAACCATTTACTACCAGAAAACATGAAAAAGATTCATTACTAGTAAAATTTTACTATATAAGAAATACAAACTTTTACAATTACATATAATTTAAATTAACGTCAAACTAAATTCTATTAAAAAGTATAACAATAATCTACTCTCTAAATTACAATCAGTAAGAAATCAGTGAGATTAGTGAAAATACACTGATTTTCAGTAGTATACTTATAACATGTCAATGAAATAAATATATTGGTTTTTCACTGATTCTACAGTGAAAATTATTAAATTACAGTGAATACTCACTAATTACCACAGTTATAAATGTACCGCTACAAATCAGTGATAATAAACTGATTGTAATTTAGAGAGTAGATAAATTTTATATTACTCATTATATATAATAATAAAATAAATTGTCTCTCACACATGTTCCGCATGTGCGTTGCAATTCGGCAGATTAATTGCTGCAAATATCGTGCGCTTTTTTTGGCAAACAACCAACGATGGTGACTTAACTCGCCTTGGCGCACCCGTATCTTATCCGCGGCACGACAGTCGCATTACGAACCTAAGACAATGAGGTCGCCATGTTTTTCTTGTGTCCTCGCATGACGACCGAAACGGTTCTGAAACCCGGTGCCGTATAAGACCGTCGTCTTTGCTTCCTTCTATACACGGGCGCTCCCATCCGTGACGCCCTACCTTCGCTCGCATAAACGTACGGCATGAAATCTACGGCGACTCTGTCCAGACGAGTGATTTACAAGCAACAATTAGCTTCATGCTGCGACTAAAAGCGATATTAATATGTGAGTACACACATGAGTTAATATTCAGTGAACAACCATGCGCGAAAAATAACAAGCGCGATAGAAACAAATGCGATCAGGTAAAAGATAACAACTCATTTTCATATATTAGTATATAAATTAGCAATCGCAGTCGTGCTTTTATAGTAGTAGAAAAAAGCATTAGCGTGTTTACGAATGTTAAAGTATTAGATATATTCTTAGATTTTGTATTATGTGAATATAGAGCTTATCAAATATAAAAAAAATCTGTTTTTAACCATATAACAGCGTATTCCAGCAATGTTGCAGTTCCAACAACTACAATATTTTAACTTTACGTTCTTGCTAAATTTTTTGTATGTATAGATAATACTCCATGTAATTCTAAATTAGATATTTCTAAATAATTTGTAAGTTGTATTATTAGTGTTTATAAATATATTTTATAATTATTATATTATATTATAAATATTATACTAGATGAAACACAATATAAGTAATATTTAAATTTAAGATTAATAATTTTCTTCTAAGAAATAATTAATTTCTTCTAAGAAGAAATTATAATCTTAACTGGAAACGTGTGTAATGTTATTTCTAATGTTTTTTTAAGATTGTACTTCCTAAAAAATTATAGAAATCGACATAGCTAAGCAGTGCGTAATTGCATTCTCGCTTTCACTCATTTCTAAATCACTATCGTTGGTCGCAAGTGATCCCGTGAGTTGATAAAACAGATTATAGATCATTTTCTTAGGTTAATTTCTATCAATAAAACTTTGTTGGCAGTCGGTAAAACAGATAATGTATTACTATATATGGTATTCATACTTTTATCTTTCTTTACCAATAGTCGGTATAAAGAAATTTATTATATCGACAGTAGTGTTTACTTACACAACTGTATTAGTTCATGTTTCTGCCACGGTATAGATTATTCGATTATTTGACATTTAGTTGATATTTTATCAATGTTTTTAAAATTTTAAGTTATTTTTGTAAACTTTGATTTTATTACTTTTAACAAAAAGCAAAACGCAACCTGTTACACAGTTATAAAATATGATAGTAATTTTATCACATATTAAACAATTATAAAAATTTTTTACACTTTTAAATCTTTAACTTAAAATATTTTTAAAAATATTTTTTAATATATTTTTTTAACAAAACTGTTTTTTCATTTATTCATTTTTTCTTGTATATGATGTAACTTATTTATAATATATGCTGGTCAATAAAATTAGCGCATACAAAAATTTATTTTCTCTAACAACAAATCGCGTTTGAAGATTACCTAAAAAATTGCATATCTTAGAGTTTTTATTTAGTTCAATGTACTGTAATGAAGAAAGATCCAATCACATCACTAAAGCAGAGTTTTATAATACGATTAGTCTCTAGTAATAAACACTAACGTTCTTTGATCATTTACTGCTTGTAAACGTTCTCATATGTTTATGCACCTCTCAATAATTTCCTGCGAAATTTTGTGCCAAAATTGCCTAAGCGCTTTTTTCAACTTATCAATTAACATTTAAAAGTACAAATTTTTAGTTTTTCATTGTTTTTTTTTTTTTTGCAGAGCGCTGTACGTTGATCTATTCATGAGTAATAAGCGATGAAAATCAAAATGACCTTTTTTTTTAAATTTTAATAATTCGGTCCAAAAAAATCGCACAGCGATGAACAACCACTCAAAATAAAGTGAAAAGATCCCGCTATAAAATGCAAGTAACAGAAAGTTTTTATGATTTTTCCCATAGCAGGTGTAATGCAGCAAAGTTGCATAAAAGTTTTTATTTTGACGAGTCAAACTTCATCATTGTGCCGCTTCGTGAAAAAAAAAGATAATTGAAATCATCAAAATTCATCTGAAAGTAGAGAGTTCGAGCTTTAAAATGCTTTTTGGAAAATAAAAATGCGATGATTTTTCGTAGTGTTATACTTATTTAAAATTATGCAAAATTTTGATACAATTTTCGTATGCGCTAATTTTGTTGACCAATATATTTTAAAACATTTTATTTGATAAATATATATATATATATATGTGTATATATATATATATATATATATATATATATGTATATATATATATATATATATATATATATGTATACATATGAAAATACGACACATACCTTACATAACGATTTACGTTTATATGAATATAATTACAAATATTTTTTACATATGAAAACAAACAATTAGTTAAAATTACAATTAATTAAAAATTATAGTTATAAAAAATTTGTACAAATTAAAAAAAGAGTTTACATAGATTTTTATAATAGGATATTTTTTAATTACATTATACAATCGGTACATGTAATCGCATTCAAAGCCTATAATTTATATTTTGCTTATTTGAAATTAGTAATGACAATAATGGGGTCTATATGTATAAAATTACTTTATGCAGTACTGTGAAATGAACTCTAACCGAATATTACGCCGTTAAATATCTCCACTGTAATTTTACTTTTTATGCATGAGTTTGTAGGAAATATTGGCCCATTTTCCGGGTGCTCTAGCGCAATGTAGCAATTAAAATCATTTTGTTTCGCAAAAAAGTAGGCGACGAAAATGTTCGTTTTATTATCCGTATCCAATAATAGGTACGTATTTCATAAAAGCTTAAAGGCAACTATGAGCACTAGCATGCGGAGAAAGCGAGTTGTATTTTCGGGGGATAAAAAATCTAGTTACATATATCTTGTATGTAATAACATATAACGTTTAATCTTTCCGTCGCGCTTGAGTACATAGGGAAACAACCGTTGCATAGTACGATTATAACTATTTACGTTAAAAAATCAACTTAATAATTATTGTAAATCTTTTTAAAATGAATGGAAGTAAATTATCTGTTTTAATAAAATTCTAATTATTTATAATTTTATTAATTGTTATATAAAAAAGCATTAAAGTATTTAATTAACAAACAGCAGCTTTAAATAAATTAAATATATTTTAATAAATTTATATTTAAAAATTTTAATAAATATATTTTAATGGATTTAGTGCAAGATGGACAAATTCAAATAATAACAATTTAATAAAGAAGGATATGCACATAGAAAAATATTTTTATTAAAGAGTGTAAAAACAGAGTATTTTTAAAAATTACTAAAATGTTATGATTCTTTCTTGTAGTTTTATTGCTAATACTACATAAATCTCAAACGACAGTGAGCTCTTGCACTCACTGTCGTTTGAGCATTTTTCATTCCTGAACGCTCACCAAATATTTAATAAATTTTCAAAAAGCGGAGGAAGACTTAGTAATCCCTTTAGTTAGCGAATGAAGCATCTTCTTGTAGACTGTCCATGAGCGGACACTCGATGTCTAAGCACATTAACAGAGAGTTGGTCAGTTTGCCTTCATCTTAAAGCTCGTCTTGGTCAGGTAAATATTGAAGTGCCTGCAAGATGTGGAGAATGCCACGAGCTAAGTGATTGTAGTATCATATATTAAGATTTATGCAAATGCATTTTGTAAATTATAGTGAGCATGATTTTATACAGCAAAGTCAATAAATTATTTCAAATATTAATTAAATGGGGTAATCTGTTTAAATAGAACTTTTTAAATGGAACTTAAATGATTCTAAATATAGCAATGTTACTAGAAATAATTAAAAATTATATATATATATATATATATATATATATATATATATATATATATAATTATTAGTTGGTTGAGTGCAGGTTCACGAAAACATTATAATAAGATAAGAAATACAAAGAATTACTAATACACTTTTGCAAAATTAATTATTATAAATTAATGTTAGAAAATTGTTTAATTTTTTGAAAGCTTTTATTCTGAGTGTGCATGTATAACAAGGAACAAGGAGCAGAGATTTCTAGCATCTACGTCCGTGTGAGTCGAGAATGTGTGAAGTGAGAGAAGAGAAAGAAGAATCTCTCCAGTCTTCACGTGCGCGTGTATAGGTACTTCTATATGTCGAGTACGTACGTATGCACTTGTATACGCGAGGTCGACGGCCTTCGTAAGGATAGAGCTTCATGTCCAGCATCACCTATCGGACAGAGAGCGAAACTTACCTCATAATCCGCATTCTATGAGAGGAGAGACCCGTTACTGTGGGTCATTACGGAAAGGGAGGGGGAGGGAGGAAAGAATTTACTGCCACTTTATAATGACGAAGTTGCTATGCAATGTTTTTCCAAAACAATAATATACAATGTAGTATTAAAATGAGATTATACATATAATTTAGTATCATTCTTAAAATAAAATAATATTAAAGAGAGAGTAGTAGCAATTTTAATATCAGTTTTTTAATAGATTAATTTTTACTTATATACAAATTACGATATGACTTTTCCAAAAATATCAATAAATTAATGGTAAAATTGCAGAGTTTGTAAATTTCTTTTTTTTTTTCTTGATACACGTCTGCATTTTCTAAGAAATTTATAGATTATATGCATTACCGATTTGCATCCTATCCGATGTTTCAATGCAGCTTGGTAACGGATGGAAAACAGTTGGAGAACGGGTGAAAGTGCAACGAAGCTCTTAGCGCTTCACTCAAGGTCATCTGCTTCCTCTCTAAGAAAAAAGACAAAATTGCATAATGATGCGACAGGAGATAGTTCGGGAGATTTACTACAAAAAAAGCAATCTTTGCATACATATGCAACAAAACTTGTACAGTGATAATAGAAACTTCCTACAGGAAAAATTCTGATTCGGTAAAAGAACCGAGTTTATTTCAAAAGTAATTACATTCAAATTATCGCATTTTACCAAAATTTATCATTATTTCTCAATACTTCTATTTCTTCCGAGATAAACCCGGCTTAATTATCAATTTTAAAGATCCATTTAAATCAACCTAACAAACAAAAAACAGAATAAAACAAAATGTTATAATAATTTGAATAAAAAATGTTTGGTATATCGTTAGAATGTTAATCGGTATTGTTAGAATTAAGTTCTTAATAAAATATATTACCTAATGTTTATTAAGTTACGCAAAAAATTGTACGTGATTGAGACATAAATTTGGCTATATCGAATGCTTGAAGTAATAATTTTGAAAGTTTTATATAAAAAAAAATTGAACAGATGGATGAAGAAATCTAGAAAACCGAGATCGAATATATTTTTGTCAAATAAACATTTCTTTTCTCCTTTCCGCAACGCGAGAGGTAAAACTCCGCAATAACAAGAAAGGCAGGAAAACGAATCGAGGCAAAGTATTATACGCGAGCTTTCACTTTGAGTCGCGCTCGAGCACGGCATTAAATGCCGAACGCGTAACGTCGATACATCCTAATGGAACGTTCGCTGACACTTAAAAGGAGAATAAAAGGAAGAAGGGAAGGAAGGTGAAGAGCACCAGAGAAGAAGACGCTCGTGCGCGAAGTACTTCCTATAAAACTGTCATCGACAAGGAAACCCCGTATCCAGCACCACAAATTCTCATCTTCGTCGTCCGGCGACGAAGCGGCAGTGTTCAACGTTAGGATAGTCGATAACTCCTAACCGTGTATGGCGTCCAACTCTGCGGTCTATGATGCATGCCTAATTGCCTGTAATGGCAGGTTTTCGAAAGTGGTCGCTCGATGGTTAGGCAAGTATACGACGCTCACGTCCAACGGCGCAACAGAAATGAACGAATTAGAGTCGCTACTTATTCATGCGGACCGGTCAGATCCTCCTCATAGCAACTGCGCGTACTCTCTTGCTTGTGCACTCACGAATAGCGCGTGAATTCCACATCCCTACTGCAGTGTGCATATGTTTGAACTTTTGCTTTAAATTATCTATTTCTCTTTATTACATTTTTTATCGCGAATTTATAGAGCTATATGCGATTATACAATCAATTTTTTTTTTCTTTGAAATATATATATATTACATAAAAAGGGCTAATAATTAATGAAAGATTCTTTTTCGAAATTCAAAAGATCTAGTAACTCATCAGAACAATTTCTTAGCGTACTATTTGCAATTAAAAGAAACAATTTTATTGTTTTGACCATGTATTACATGTTGCCTGTTACTAATATAGTAAAGTCTTTAATGCATTGTATAGTGCGTACGGTGAATTAAATTGTTAGTCTGAAAATGAGAAGCACAGAAGAGAGGTAGGCGTAACTTGACGACGTACCGGATCAGTTGTGATGAGTGGCACAAAAATGCGATAAAAAACACTCGAAAGAGATGCTTGTTTCACGCATTGAAGGCTTCAGTAATAACGCGCATAAAGAATTTATTACGCCCGCCGGGAGAAAGTTATTACCGCTTTAGTGAAATTAAACTGTATACATCTAATGAGACTAGGCTGCTTCTTTCATTAACATCACTTTTATTTTTCAAGAAAAATTGTTTTATTGAATAGAAAAAGAAAAGAAAGAGACAGAAATTGATTACTTAATTGAAGAAAATATATTCTGTGCGAAATTTACATGAAATTATTTATTTAATAGATTTACTATTTTTAAGAAAACACATTTTATAATCGCAATAATAATTTTTACAATATTCTAATAATTTACTTGATTTAGTCATAAAAGAACTTTTAATATTATTTTTAGATAATTAATATTTTTAAAAAACGTGATTTGAAATTTAAAAAGTAAATGATATATTTATGTAATATTAAGGAACTTATTACCGAGTTAAACTTTGAAAAATAAGTTTGGTTTTCTTGTGTTTAATAAAGTTTTTACTATAATGCGAGTATTATTGTTACAGTTGTCATAGATGGATTATTTTATTTACTTAATAATAAATTAGACAGTCTTAATATGAGTGAATATATGATTCAACTTTGATTAAATACATTTTAATAACTAATAAATTAAGTTTTATTAACGACGTTAACTATTCCTATTTTAAGAACACATCTTAGTTAACGTTTATATTTTAGCTTTGCAAATAACTTTTCCCTACATTCTTTATAATATA
This sequence comes from Monomorium pharaonis, assembly GCF_013373865.1. Taxonomy (NCBI): domain Eukaryota; kingdom Metazoa; phylum Arthropoda; class Insecta; order Hymenoptera; family Formicidae; genus Monomorium; species Monomorium pharaonis. Next base: position 3,106 of record NW_023415669.1, on the reverse strand, counting down.
AAATTACAGCATAAAACTGGAATATTTCAGCACAATTTTCCTGCGTAACAAATAATCTCACGTTTCATCGTTCGTCGTAGTATGATAGTACCAATAAATAGACATAAAAAGATACGATTACGATAAAATTCTATCTACATCTTGTTATATTGAAATGGAGAGAAGTCATTGAACTATGAAATTGTCACGAGCATATAAATTAAACCCTACAAAACTAACCTCTAATGCTCCATACTCCAAAATAAGAACTCAATAGGCATTTCTACAGGATGAATCAATCAAATATTTCTCTTACTATTTAATCTTGAATTCTTTGAAAAAGATTTTTAACTTGCTATAATTGAGTATATGATCTTCCATTATTTTATAATTATTATTATATATCCGTTCTTTCCCTTGTTTCTCACTCTCTCTCTCTCTCTCTCTCTATCTCTCTCTCTCTCTCTCTCTCTCTCTCTCTCTCTCTCTCTCTCTCTCTCTCTCTCTCTCTCTCTCTCTCTCTCTTTCTCTCATTCTCTCTGCATTTTTTAATTTTAATAAATATATTTCAAAATTGTAATTTTAATATCTAATCATAATTTACATTGATAATTGATAAACAGTAGTTAATGTATACATTATGATATAATTATGATATAAATTAATATAGTATATTTAATAAATTAATTCAGAAATAGTTGACAAGAAATATTTAATATAAAAACAATTGTCTAAATAAATTAAATATATTTTTAGAGTATTTATAATTATAATTATCACTGTGAGTATATCACTGAAAGCAAAATCAATGATAATACACTTATTGTTAGCCATTTAGAGAGTATAATACTATAAATGTAATTAATTACTCCAATTTAGTTACTCCAACTTTTGGAACATGTGCTATTTAGATCGAACGAAATTATTCAGAACGAAAAAGTGTTAGTTACAATTTTGATATAGTGACAAAACCAAACCGATCCAACAAGTTCCGCCTACGTGTGGATCAAATATAGTCTGACTCGTGTATTATTTTTCTACATTTTTACTTCTTACGCTGCTCTTTATTGGCTCCTGGAAACGTGACTCGATTCAACCTCATGTTTCTTTGACGGTGTCTATCAAATTCATTTAACGGAACTGATCGACTAAATATCTTGTTTTGTTGATCTGCAATCTACACTTTCTTTCGTCATCATCCTCTTAATGTTTCTTTCATATTAAAAAGTAAATTATATAAATTAATCGTATATTTATTTTTCATTTCTTTGAATGGTAATTTTTACAAAAGTAAGTTTTATTTTTTATAAATTTATAAATTTTTGAAAGCTTTAACATTTAGAATTTGTATAAAAAATTTTTTTGAATTTATTAGTATTTGCAAAAGAAAATAGAGAACAAAATTTTTTTAATTTTAAATATATTATATATTTTATATATATATATATATATATATATATATATAACAAGTGTTAGAAAAATGAATCTTTTAAACATAAATGTTAATTGATATTAGAGTATTTCCAATTTTCAATTTGAATTTAAACTTTAAAAATATGTAATTAAAGATAGAGAGAGAGAGAGAGAGACTTTTAGGAGACAGTAATACTATTAATTTATAATAAATGTTTTCAAAATTATGATGGTAGATAAAATATAGTGCAATAAAATAAAAAAATAATTTAATCATTTATTATTAAAGATTTAATTTTGTAGCAGACAAATTAACAATGTATTACATACATATTTACAAACCTTAACTTTGGCATAATATAGTCGAAATTAGGATTGTGGGTGAATAATCTCTCTTGATGATCTCGAATCTTGTTGAGTCATAAAAACATAACATTTCGAAATACGAAACTTTTCCTCGGCGTTTTGATGCCCTCATATTCTTTAACGATGGAAGTAAAAAAAAAGTAGGAAGAAAACAAATGCGTGGGTTCAGTGAGGTGATAAAGTGCGTGTGATTTGATTGACATTCCTGTAATGTTAACTTTTAACTCTAATCAATTTTACCATCAAATGAACAAATAAATATTGTAACGGTACGATGTTTTTTCCAAATTTATTACGTTCTATAAAATATTCCTAAAATGTCTAATGATAATAAAAATGTAATCATTAGCATGTCAGAACAATGTTTCCTATTTTTAAATATTATTTAAATTTAAAATATTTGGTAAACTTATACGATAATTTATTTTTATAATTTTTTAATATACAACATTGAAATCTTTATTAATTTTCAACTAAAATTTTTGTTGTATAAAATTTACCTATAAAGAAATAAACCGAGCAAATTATTAAATTACTTAAGTCACCATGCCAAGAACTTTTCTAACATTAAATAATATTGTTATTTCTAATATATAAGACTTTAATAAAAGGTAATTTATTTTATTATTTATTTTAGAAGTTTTGTTAATATATTAAACAAATTTTTGGAGCTATTGCGTTTATAATTTTCAACCGATTATTTGCAGTTTTTTTCTTGATTACGTATCGTTATACATTAGAAGATTATTTCCGTCAAGTTGGATTTGACTGATGCGCTGTCATAATTTCTTTTCGTCGAATAAGATTGACGCATTCCAGTTCTTAACATCGATGATGAATGATACACGGCAATTACAAGCAATGGAGAGCCGCGCATGATTGATTCGTTGCGGAGGATTATTATACGATATTAGCCGTAGGTGCTATTCTACATATACGATTATTTATAAAATTTAGATAACAGTTTTACAAAATAAATTTGTAAAAAAGCATATTTATCATACGATAATTTTATTACATAACTGTAATACATTATTACTGTAACGGATTTGATTGTTTACTTTACAAAAAAAATAATGATAGAAGAATTATTTCTTTAATGAAATATATTGAAGGAAAAGTGTAATTTTGCAATGTTATTTTAACTGTTGTAAGCTGAATAATAACATAATATAATATGGGAAATGTTTATAATTATTAAATTAAAACTATTAGTGCTAAGAAAATAACATGAAAATTTACATGGACGCTTACGCTTTTATAAAATATCAAACGAATTATTTACTCACAATCAGTAGATTATACACGCAGACTAAGAATAAAAATAAATTTATCTAATCTCTTGATA